>NC_079195.1:231620459-231863064 GCF_029499605.1 Hyla sarda
TCCTCATTGCTAATTGAGGCCCATTCCTTTCAGGTCCATTTATGTTTAGGTCTTACATGCAGCTTAAATTCAGGTTTGATCTTTGTTCTGACTCTGGTTTAGCTTTGACCTTGCTGCTTCTGTGCTTGGTGGATGATTGAAGTCTATTCCTTTCTAGGCCTCATTGATGATTAAGTTCCATTCCTTTCTAGGCCTCATTGATGATTAAGTTCCATTCCTTTCTAGGCCTCATTGATGATTAAGTTCCATTCCTTTCTAGGCTTAGTTGATCATTGAGGTCCATTCCTTTCTAGACCTCATTGATGACTAAGATCCATTCCTTTCTAGGCCTCATTGATGACTAAGATCCATTCCTTTCTAGACCTCATTGATGACTAAGATCCATTTCTTTCTAGGTCTCATTGATGACTAAGATCCATTCCTTTCTAGACCTCATTGATGACTAAGATCCATTTCTTTCTAGACCCCATTGACAATTGAGGTCCATTCATTTCTAGGCCTCCTTAACTATTAATTTCTTTTTAGGCCTTACATGCAGCTTAAATTCAGGTTTTAGCTTTAAACTTGCTACTTGTTTAGTCCTTATACTCTGTCGTTCTGGTACTTGTACTTCTACTCATTGGCTTGTTCCTGACTACAAGTTGTGGTCCTCTCTTTGTTAACTGTATTCAGCCTGGGTTATACTTCTCACTATCCTTCCATGGCAATGCAACCAGTCAAAGCCTATCTAGGAACTATATGTTGGGATAGCAACAAAAATTTATGTTTAATGGACCAAATGTAGTCTACTAAATACCACCAGTCCAAACCTTTTCTAGTATCCATTATTATTATTTTGTTTTTTTGAACTGATGAGACTCATAAGCGAGTTAAAGGGGTTCTCCACCATAAGGGGATTTTAGTACGTACCTGGCAGACAGTAATGGACATGCTTAGGAAGGATCTGCGCTTGTCTTTGGGTTAAATGGCTATGTTGTGAGATTATGTTAACACAGTGACTAGCTTTTTGTGAACTGGTATTTCGTGTTTGACTTTTCTTTTTTTGACTACAAATCCCACAATTCCATTTTACTCCCTCCCACACATCAGCCACCCTACCGATTGAAACATAAATGAGCTGCATCCATTCAAATCAGTGTGGTTTTCAATCAGGGTGCCTACAGCTGTTGCAGATTCATCTCTCTCCCACCAAGCGATCCCTCCACCCATTGAAGCAGACAGGCTCCCTGTCATCAGCTGACTAGTGATGTCAGGTCTCGGCCGCATTGCAAGCTGGGAAAAATCTGAGACAACAGTCATTTTGTATGCTGGTAAAAATAAATATTGGAGTGAAAATCACAGAAGAATTGTGAGAAAACCGTCACACACAGATACAGACACTATATTATGGACTACACTAACTTAACAGCCCCTGTAACACAGTCATATAAAAAAAATCCTGGAATACCCCTTTAAGTCCAGTTATGTGCAGTTTTGATGCATTTTCTTATTTAAAGTGTGTCTTGTAGAGAAATATTGTCATGAGGCGAAAGTGATTTTACTTAGGATTGAGGTGTTTTATGAAGTCTTTAAGCTGTGTTCACATATTGGATTTACATACTTATCAAATTTATTTGCAAAATCACAGTAAAAATAACAAGTATTTGTATAATGATCTGTACAATATAGATAAAATATCACAATTTTTGTCATTATTTTGGGGGAAATCAACAAACAACCAAAACAGAAAAAAACACAGCTAATAAAAATGCAAACAGGGCTAGTTGGAAGTGGAATATCTACTATATGATCCCATAGAGATAGCAGCAGTATACAGATAGAGTTGGAGGGATGTGCATAACTACTACTATAAATCTTGATCACAGAGATAGCAGCAGCAGTATATAGATAGAGCTGGAGGGGAGGGGTATAATTACTATATATACTGATCCTATAGAGATGGCAGCAGCAGAATTCAGATAGATCTGGATTGGAGGTTGGTGACCACATGACCCAGTTACAGTAATGAAATGCATAGATTCAGCTGTGCTGGACTTATATTCTACTTATAAGAAATTTGTAATATCACCTTTGTAGAAAACTTTCTCAATATAGCCATTTATAGTCACAAAAAAATAATTTAAAAAACATTGACAGAAAAAAATAATGTGAAACTGTTTCCAAAAAAAAAAGTCGGGTCTGGACACCCCAATCTTATGAATAATTAAGAATCCGAAAATATTAATGTACTGGGCCCTGAGCCGAGGAAAGTTTAATTGGTAAAGTGCGGCGGATCCTCAGAAGGCCGCAGACAAGCTGTTCCCCGCTCATCCCTTATTGCGTCTGACGTATTACATTTTTTTTTCTGGCCTGCAGATAGGAAAACGTACAATTCTTTTTCCCCGCCGCTTTGCATTTCCATGGTGCCAACTTTAAATAAGTGCTGTAAAAATGTAATTTGTTGCTCCTCCGGATTGGTGCGAGCCCGCAGCTTTGATAATTGCTTTAGGGATAAGATGCTCCGACTTTAATTTAATTTCAGGAGCTCAGGTGGTTGTCCGGCTATAAAATATATAGAAGGTGCCCCGGATGCCTGCAGGGTCGGCTTCGGAGGGTGCGAGAGGCTTCAATCTTTATAGGGCGCCTCTCCCTGCCCCCTGTGTGATTGTAACCGCTGACTCCGCAGATTCTGCTTAACCTTATGTGTCTCCCGGGAGACGGATGGGAACGTTGACTTTTTAATGAAATGATGCTTTGCTACTAGGAACTGTCGGCCCCTGGGATCTCCGGTCTGTCATATATACCAGTTCAGCTCATGCAGTATTAAGGAATAAAACCTGGACACACGTAATAAAAACAGGGATATATCTTTAAATTTACACTTCACATCTGCACCGCGATGTTCTAACACAAGCGCTGGAAAGGAAACGCAACTCATTGGTTCTTACTTAGACCTCTATAGTCTAGAAATGTGGTGTCCAAGAAGTGTTTTCTAATCAGAGTGCCTCCAGCTGTTGCAAAAATATGATTCCCAGAATGCCGAGGAACTTGTAAGGTATAGCAAGTAATATCACAATAATAACACAATCACACGGCACTAACACAAGTAATAACACAAGTAATTACACAGTAATAATACAAATAATAACACAAGTAATAACACAATAACACGGCACTAACACAAGTAATAACACAATAATAACACAAGTAATTACACAGTAATAATACAAATAATAACACAAGTAATAACACAATCACACGGCACTAACACAAGTAATAACACAATAATAACACAAGTAATTACACAGTAATAATACAAATAATAACACAAGTAATAACACAATAATAACACAAGTAATCACACAGTAATAATACAAATAATAACACAACAATAACACAATCACACGGCACTAACACAAGTAATAACACAATAATAACACAAGTAATCACACAGTAATAACACAAGTAATCACACAGTAATAATACAAATAATAACAATAATAACACAATCACACGGCACTAACACAAGTAATAACACAATAATAACACAATAATAACACAAGTAATCACACAGTAATAATACAAATAACACAAGTAATAACACAATAATAACACAAGTAATCACACAGTAATAACACAAATAATAACACAAGTAATCACACAGTAATAACACAAATAATAACACAAGTAATAACACAATAATAACACAAGTAATCACACAGTAATAACACAAGTAATCACACAGTAATAATACAAATAATAACACAATAATAACACAATCACACGGCACTAACACAAGTAATAACACAATAATAACACAAGTAATAACACAATAATAACACAAGTAATCACACAGTAATAACACAAGTAATCACACAGTAATAATACAAATAACACAAGTAATCACACAGTAATAATACAAATAACACAAGTAATAACACAATAATAACACAAGTAATCACACAGTAATAACACAAGTAATCACACAGTAATAATACAAATAACACAAGTAATAACACAATAATAACACAAGTAATCACACAGTAATAATACAAATAACACAAGTAATAACACAATAATAACACAAGTAATCACACAGTAATAATACAAATAACACAAGTAATAACACAATAATAACACAAGTAATCACACAGTAATAACACAAGTAATCACACAGTAATAATACAAATAACACAAGTAATAACACAATAATAACACAAGTAATAACACAATAATAACACAAATAATAACACAGTACTAAGAAAAGTTCCTATTGGGGCACCCAACACCACAATGTCATTTAAAAAAATACTACTTTTTGTAGTATGTAGAAGTGGTACAGTGTGTAAGTGGTCCTTGGTGCAATAAAGGTTTTGCACCCCTACCCTATAGACATGGACACACCCCTGAGCACTGTTTAAAGCCTCGACCTTCTGTCTGAGTACCTCAGGGGTGTGCCCATGTCTATAGGGTAGGTGTGCACAACCTTTATTGGACCCAAAGCCACTCCCACACTGTACCACCTCTGAGCTCCATCATTAGTATGTCCAGAATAACTCTTGGATTACCAAAGAACAGAGGCCTGGAGCGAAGAACAGTAAGTATCATTGTCAACAGTGTCACCCGCACTACAAGCCCGTACCAACAGGGGGAGATACTGATGACAAATCCCCTTCATGCTTCCTTCTTGTCAGATTATAAGGTGACCTTCTCTGCAGGGGTCTCGTCTGTCTATTATTTTACATTTATAGACACTGACACGTTGCGATGACAATATGTAGAATTCTTCTGCTAATTTTCTGGCAGTAATGCGCAGCGTTCCTCCCGATCAGCGCCGCGCTGACAGTGAACGTCCGCGTTACATTGTTATTATTGATTAATGATTTGATCTATAGAGACATCTGGCGATATAGAGCGAGATGTTCGCCTTCTCTTTGTCACATTATACAAAGGCAAGGACGCCACGCGAGCTGCGAAGGTAAATATCAGATTGTCGCCTTCCGTGTAGGAGCCTGACGTTAAGTGATCACCTGTTTTGACAACTTAGACTTTATCTTTGCAGAGTCCATAATCAATCGCAGGAATACAAGCGCTACCATAATTACGTCTCCCGTGCCGTCACTCGCCGGTTATGGAGGAAAAGCAGGAAAGGAAAAGGCGGCGGTGACAAATTACCGGGATATCGGAAATTGCATCTGTCAGGAAGGGTCATGGGGGGGGATGTGAATGATTGCGTTATTTTTCCCAGAATACCTCCAGGCTTACGAAATATCAGATAAATGATAAACTGGACTGGGCCTTCTGCTATATTCAGCTTCCAGGGCCTGACCATCGATCTGCAGATCATTTGTCTCAAACTAAGGCATCTGTAAAGGACAACGGGTTGTGGGCCAGCTGAGCCACCACCAGCGTTACACCAGTGTTTCCCAACCAGTGTGCCTCTAACTGTTGCAAAACTACAACTCCCAACATGGCAGTCTGAATAACAATTTATCTGGCCATGCTGTGAGTATGTTTGTTACTGGTTTAGCTGTTGTCCTGATGTTTTGCCCCCTGATGAAGCTTCATGATAACAAGAAGGGGGAAACATGTCGGGGATATAACAGAAATGTTACAGGAGTCTTTGGGGTCACTGTGTTACACTAAGGCAGTGTTTTCCAACCTGTGTGCCTCAAGCTTGTCAGGATCCGGACTGGTATGCAGCGAGGACACTGGAGGTGGATCCTCTGTGTCAGTGAGGTGATGGCGTGGGCCGTACCAGGGGAACGGAATCTAAGGGGTTGCTGGTTTTCACCAGAGCCCGCCGCAAAGCGGGATGGACTTGCAGCGACAGGTAACCCCCAGGTCGTTCCACCCGATAGCGGCTCAACCCCACTGACAGCTGAGACAGGCGCGGTACACAGGGACAAGGCAAGAGCAAGGTCGGACGTAGCAGAAGGTCAGGGCAGGCAGCAAGAGTCGTAGTCAGGGACAACAGCAGGAGGTCTGGGTACACAGGCTTGAGAACATTCTAAAACGCTTTCTCAGGGCACTAAGGCAACAAGATCCGGCGAGAACAGGAAGGGGAAGTGGGTTTTTATAGGAAAGGGAAGTGATTGACACTGATTGGGCCAGGCACCAATTAATGGTGCACTGGCCCTTTAAATCTCAGAGAGCCAGCGCTCGCACGCCCTAGAGAGCGGGGCCGCGCGCGCCGGGACGTGACAGCCGGGGAACGGGACAGGTGAGTGGATTGGGATGTGACCCGCGGGAGGGCGCGTCCCGCTACGCGGATCGCATCCCCGCCGGCAGTGACAGTGCAGCGCTCCCGGTCAGCGGGTCTGACCGGGGCGCTGCAGAGAAGAGAACGCCGCGAGCGCTCCGGGGAGGAGCAGGGACCCAGAGCGCTCGGCGTAACAAAGCTGTTGCAAAACTACAACTCCCAGCATGCCTGGACAGCCGAAGGCTGTCCAGGCATGCTGGGAGTTGTAGTTTTGCAACAGCTGAAGGCACTCTGGTTGTGAAACATTGTTCGTAAGCTGTCCAGGCATGCTGGGAGTTGTAGTTTTGCAACAGTTGAAAGAACGCTGGTTGGGAAATACGGTCCAAAGGCTGTTTGAGCATGCTGGGAGTTGTAGTTTCGCAACAGCTAAAGGCACTCTGGTTGGGAAACACTGTTATAGACAACTATAGCATTGCCTCCTTAATAAGTCTCCGTATAGCAATTAGGTCACATGTCAAAGGGAATGTGTCACCTAGGTTTTTTTTTTTTTTTACTATTTATAGCTAAATGCTGCAACATTATCTTTATTTCTAATACGTTTCTATTTTCTTATTGTAATTTATGTACATTATTATGGCGCGGACACCTTACATAAGTTGTCTTTTAACAGCATTTAGAGATATGCTTCACAGCAAGCCCCATGGACATGGGCGACAATAGCCAGAAGGGGTCTGGGCGTGCTCTGTGACCTTTGCAGGGGTCAAAAACTACAAAAAGAAAAACTCCCGGACGGTCCAAGTTTAAAATCAAGCCAAAACAACCTAAGGGGAACCCCCTCAGTGGAAACCCTCTAAAACAGTGTACTTTATTTTACTCCATAAAGCTATTTCTAATCAAATTTAAAAACACAGCGTGGCTCCAATATTGTGCTATCACAAGCACTATTGCACATTCAGTGTCCAGGTATATGGCTCTTTATTGCAGTGTGGTATATTGTATCTGCCAGAGCACCACTAGTATCACCTAATAAGGCTACCACACTATCATAATATCTATTTTTCGTATTGGAGAACACTCCTGCTTATTAAAAAGACACTATAGCCTCTTCGACGTTTCGCCGATTAATCAGCTTTGTCAAGGGCTCTGAGGCTAATGCATTAGCCTCGGGCCCTTGACAAAGCTGATTCATAGGCGAAACGTAGTGTAGTTTTGTAGCCTTATTAGGTGATACTAATGGGGCTTTGGCAGATACAATATACCACACTGCAATAAAGAGCCATAAACCTGGACACTGAATGTGCAATAATGCTTGTGATAGCACAATATGGAGCCACGCTGTGTTTTTAAACTTGGTTAGAAATAGCTCTACAGAGTTCAATAAAGTACACTGTTTTAAAAGGGGTGGGGGGGGGGTCTTTAGTTTAGGGTTTCCACTGAGGGGGTTCCCCTTAGGTTGTTTTGGCTTTGCAATGGTCATTCTAAAGGGAGGGGGAGGCTCAACTGTGAGCAACAGCTATTATGTGTATTTTTGTTATCTATATACTAGTTTCACCTGTCACTACCAATCCTGCCTGTGATAAGGAGGAGACTGCTGGGAAGTGATCTCTACAGAACAGGAAGTCTCAGATTAGTTTTTGACCCTAGTGGCCAAAATGGGAACTGCAAGATTTCAGTATTATCTTTAAAATATAGATAGTTAAAAAAAAAAAAAATGAGGAACTGGATAAAAAATTTGTGGAGAATTAAATTAAAAAAAATCACCAAAAATTCTTTAAAAAAAAGACATTGAAGAATAAGATTATAAATTAGTGAAAAAGTAAAAACAAACATCACCAAAATTGGTGATAGACATGAATGAAGGGGGCGTGGCGTGATGTCACAAGGGGGCTTGACATGACGTCACAACCACAGCCGCCCAAACCCAGCGTTTTGAAAATAACTTTCAGAAAACCGGATGCTGCACGGAGATCGCGAGGGATCTCAGCGACAGGACCCCTTGTGATCAGACATCTTATCCCCTATACTTTCGATATGGGATACTCCGATACAGTCAATACCCCAAAATCTTTCTGTAACTAGCAGTAATGACCAATCCGATCCTGATACCTTATTAGAACGGGAATGGTGGATTTTATGGCTCTTTATGGATAGTAGGGTCAGCCATGCCCACTCATGATGTCAAGCCGTTCAATGCAAGTCTATGGGAGGGGGCGTGGCAGCTGCCACGCCCCCTCCCAGAGACTTGCATTGAGGGGGCGTGGTATGATGTCACAGGGGGGCGTGGCCGACCCCGCAGCACGCACACAGCGTTTGGAACTAAATGTTCTCAATGCTGGCCAGTGGAGTACCCCTTTAACCCATTCAATACAACAAGAAATATGATTGGTCGTTTTGACCAGTATGTAGATCGGCAGCCTCGTCCTCGCGCCCGCCGGCTGTTTACGACCTGCAGCGTTATCCGGTTTCCCACTAGTTTTCTCGCTGATCTGTTATGACTGACGTTGTAATTCTCAATTACCAAGCGAGCGTCGGATGTGACCGCCGCGCATATCCGGTATCTTGCTAAGCAAAAACCACAAAAGGATAGAAATTATTAATATTGATACAAGTGGTGTTAATGTAGCACGTTCGCTGTCACGGGATCAGATGGAGACTGAACATAGTCTGATTAGTGATTATTGTTTTACCTCTCTCCAGGTAATTGCTCAAGAGGACGGGTGGGGAGGGGGTTAATAGCTATTAGATAATTGATCGCACGAAAGTAGAGACTGCAACTGCGCTAATGGAGACAAGCTTCTGATTTAAGTCACTTACAAGAGCCTAGATGTGTATACATTTACAGCTATATCCAGAGACACTGCAAGGGGAAGAGGACTGCCTAGCCTATAGAGTCCATGCTCTAGGTCAGTGGTCTCAAACTGTGGCCCTCCAGAAGTTGCAAAACTTTAACTCCTAACACGACAGACTCTTTGCTCCCCTATATCTCTATAGTGCACCCATGAAAGGAGCCGCAGCATGGAGGACATTATAGAGCAGAATTGAGCAGTGTAAGATGTGAATTTAGCCCTGTGGAAATATTATTAGAGCTTTCAACTGCTTTTCTGTGCGTCTCTCAACAGTCCCCCCTCCCACCTCTGGTCTCCAAAGACTTCTATAGGCAGCTGTAATCTGATCCCTCAGTGAGCTAATCCATCTGGATTAATCCTGCGCGGATTTCCAGCTGAATTTCTGCTTCTTTTGATCTTCTAAAGCAGTGATCACAAACTGTGGCATGCTGGGAGTTGAAGTTTTGCAACATCCAGAGGGCCTCAGTTTGAGACCACTGCTCTAGGGGGTGCCCTAATCCAGGGGTATAACTAGGGTGCCCTGACTAGCCATCATGACACTACCATGGCCAGGGTATTTAGATACAGGGATAGAACATCTAACTAAACCAAACTAACTAGGACATTTGTATGACTTTCTGGCCTTAAAGTGTTATTCTGTTATCAAAAAATATGATTTAAATGGGCACTGTCAGATCCAAAAATGTATTATATGTTGTTAATGGTGAAAATTAACAACAGGAAGACCTTTTGTAATATGGTTGTTTAAACAATTTTGAATATTTAATAAAGAAAATGGCCCCTGAAAATGCCACCACTTGGGGTCCCCATACCTACTGGGACACTAACCAGTCCTAAAGCAGAGAGACAAGAGATGACTTATGGACAAGGCTGCATGAGCCAACACACCAATCACCTCCCACCACAAGGGAGGGACACGCCCCCTTCTACCACACACCAATCACATCCCACCACCACAAGGGAGGGGCACTCCCCTTTCCACCACACACCAATCACCTCCCAACCCCATAAGGGAGGGACACGCCCCCTCCCACCACACACCAATCACCTCCCACCCCCACAAGGGAGGGACACGCCCCCTCCCACCACACACCAATCACCTCCCACCCCCACAAGGGAGGGACACGCCCCCTCCCACCACACATCAATAACCTCCCACCCCCACAAGGGAGGGACACGCCCCCTCCCACCACACACCAATCACCTCCCACCACCACAAGGGATGGACACGCCCCCTCCCACCACACACCAATCACCTCCCACCACCACAAGGGAGGGACACGCCCCCTCCCACCACACACCAATCACCTCCCACCACCACAAGGGATGGACACACCCCCTCCCACCACACACCAATCACCTCCCACCACCACAAGGGAGGGACACGCCCCCTCCCACCACACACCAATTACCTCCCACCACCACAAGGGAGGCACACGCCCCCTCCCACCACACATCAATCATCTCCCACCCCCACAAGGGAGGGACACGCCCCCTCCCACCACACACCAATCACCTCCCACCACCACAAGGGAGGGACACGCCCCCTCCCACCACACACCAATCACCTCCCACCACCACAAGGGATGGACACGTCGCGTTCCCTTGAGAGGATTTGTAACACTTTGAGCTAATGAAAATAGGTATTTTTAAAATAAATATAAGTGATAGAGAAATAAAACATATGCATTAGGTACTGAGTAACATATTTATTATTATTATTATTATTATTATTATTTTTTATTTTTTTGGGGGGGATCTGACAGATACACTTTAAGTAAAATTATAAATAAAATTGTAATACAAATAAAATATCACCCCAAGATATACAGGTTACTAATAAAGTGATATCACACTGGCTTAAACACATTTATGCTTGAAATACCTTTGACAGGGTTTTGTAGTCCTCTTATTGTCAGTGTGGTGTTGTCTCAGCAGCTGTTTCACCTATCAGTATGTTTTGGCATGTGGGAGGAAACCTGAGTAACTTATACTGTACATACTTGATGGGATTTGAACCTCGGACTACCAGCTCTGAAAGACAATGGCACTAATCACTGAGCCAACGTGTTGCCCATGGCTGCCGGGCTCTAGGACACGGGTGATTCCGGAGCCGATGGTGGCATTTGGTGGCCAACATGGCGCACTACAGTCGCCATGGTATTTCGATACAGGGCTTTGGCATTGAACCGTATCAGTTTGGTTGGCGGATCGTCCTTACCGGTACGATGCACCCTAGAAATGTATTTGCGGAGCGCTGACTCAGGACTGCGCTGCCGCCATCAGTCCGGGGTGCAGCGTTCAGGCCCAATCTTTACAGGTGTTATTAGCAGATTTCTTCTTCCATTAAGATGAAGGAAATCTTAAGAATATTATCATTACATTTTGCCCGGCACGCCAGAACCGTTAATCTTCCATCGCACTGCAACAAAATAAACTCATTTACGGCTGCACACAAGTGATTATACCGACCGCTCCGCTGCTATAAATGTGATTTACTTCCACAGTAATTGTACCGCTTGATTCGGCGAAAGTTGAATGGATGAAGTCCCGTTCCTCAACAACTACCCCCCCCCACCTCGTCTTTACATCAGAGCTTCACCAACGCAGCGTTCTGTACAGATGCGGCTGGTATCGTCGTGCCGCACGGCTTTGAACTCCTACAGGAGCCGTGACAAAAGAGTTTAATTAAAATAACAGGAGGATTAGGCAACAAATACATTAGAGTACATTAACATCTGTATTATTGTGTTCAGCAGAAGTTTAGAACAACAACCCGTGCGGGAAGCGATAAGCTTCAAGTAGATGTGCCCCTGAGTGTGGGGGGGGGGGGGGGTGCTGTGATCACACGGAGACGTGCGCCAAAGCGGGAGGGGGGTTTATTTAAGGTAAGTTCCATTCTCTGCCAAGCAAGAAGGACTCTGGAGGACGAGTCTATTATGTAGTCATTTAATCTGAACTCTTCCTTTCTATGATGACTCTTTTTTTTTTTGTGTTTAGGACAGTGTTTCCCAACCAGTGTGCCTCCAGCTGTTGCATAACTACATCTCTCAGCATGACTGAACAGCCTTAGGTCAGTGTTTCCCAACCAGTGTGCCTCCAGCTGTTGCAACTAGAAAAGACAAAAGATACAGCACTCCATGGTGTGATAAATGGGAGACCTGTGAGGTGGAGAGGTATATACTGACAAGGAGGCTCACCTGGTGTTGTTGTGTACCCCCATACACAACAATGGTGAGCGCATCAAGTGTCCGCAGCCAAGCCGGCAGAACAGGAGGTAATGCAGAGAGAGACTTCCATGGGGGTGTCGGCTTTGAGAGGCGCAGGTCCCAGGACAATCAAGGTAGGTAAAAGCAAGGGTAGTTTATTCTCCCAGCATGCAACGCGTTTCACTGCATCTGCAGCTTCATCAGGCATCTGATGCCTGATGATGCTGCAGATGCAGCGAAACGCGTTGCATGCTGGGAGAATAAACTACCCTTGCTTTTACCTACCTTGATTGTCCTGTGACCTGCGCCTCTCAAAGCCGACACCCCCGTTGAAGTCTCTCTCTGCATTACCTCCAGCTGTTGCAAAGCGACGTCTCCCAGCATGACTGGACAGCCTTAGGTCAGTGTTTCCCAGCCAGTGTGCCTCCAGCTGTTGCAAAACGACATCTCCCAGCATGACTGAACAGCCTTAGGTCAGTGTTTCCCAACCAGCATGCCTCCAGCTGTTGCAAAACTACAACTTCCAGCATGCCCGGACAGCCAAAGGCTGTCCGGGCAAGCTGGGAGTTGTAGTTTTGCAACATCTGGAGGCACCCTGGTTAATCAGAAATAGATTTTTGTGCATATACCACAAGTTGTGGGTTAAAGGGGAACTCCAACATCAGGGATAAAATGAGAAAATACCGCCGAAGCATATAGCATTGCTTACCTGTCTTTCCAGGTTCTGAAACCACCAAAAAATAATTAGTTTTTGGGGTCTTAGTCCTGTACTTACAGGTTGAGCAGTTGCTCAGTAATACAATTCCCAGAATGCATCACTTTCTCTCAGCCCTTTATCCCATTCTTCCCTCTCTGCCTACTCCAAAGCTGCTGCAGAACATCTAATTTCACAGCAGACTATCACACAATCAGTGAGGTTGCAGCACCTGCTGTATGCATTCCCTGCAGCATGCTGTAACAACATCTCATTCTATTCTATTTATAAGTCCAAATAAAGTTGTATATGTCTATATGGAAGGGGAATGGTGGTATAGGCTGGAGGCACTAGTCTGAGGGGGTGACATCACTCAGGGGGTGGGGCTAGTGCTCAGAGACAAGATCCAGCCATGCCTTCTGAGACAGCAAATGATTATGAGTCATCTAGGGAGAGAGGGAGGAGCCAGAGAGCTCACCAGAGACAACACCACTCTGACCACAAGAGGACTACACAACTTCCTGTCCGCAGAGGGGGAGGAGCTGGGGAGATACTGAGATAACACCACACTGACAATGAGAGGACTACACAACTTCCAGTACAATTAGTGATAAGACTGTATTAGTAAGTTACATACCCCTCACATAGCAGAATACCCCTTTAATCCCCCGTCTTATACTGGGATCCATCAGTTGTTTCTGTAAATCTTCAGCTGTCAGACCGGACGGCGCAGTCCTAGGAGTAAATATGTGAAGGAGTAAAGTGTTTACAAATCATATTCTTAGCGGCAGAATGGAGATTTCCTTTACCTCCTGCTTGTTGCTGCGCCGAGCCGCCTGTCGCCTGTTATGGAGGCAATTTCTCTTATTTATTGGTCGGATAACACAAAACGGGGCTGGCAGTCCCCGCGCTCCCTGCGCTGCGGCATCGCACACCCACTCCACAAGATCATTCACAGCTAAAAAGTTGCTTATAGTTGATGCATAAATGATTATAGGATGTGTCAGATGTTGGTTCGGAGGTGTCAATCACCTCGCGGCTTAAACACACCGTACAATTTGGGTAACAGCTAGTGGCAATGAGCATGAAGGAAAAGCTTTTATAGGGAGCACGAGGTTCCTCCCCGCGCGTCCCACTTATATTCTCGTCTCTGATGACATTGCAGCCATCGCGCACACGGAACTCTTCATTCTGGGAATACAGTAAATATATCCTTGTTATAGAGGTGACCCTGTAGATACTGAACTGCGTGTCATCCAGATTGTATATACTGCTGATAGTATATATATAATCTACAGCAAAGCTGCAACACCCATCATGTATCACATTAGTGTATCACGTAAGTGTATCACATCACTGTATCACATCATTGTATCACGTCACTGTATCACATCACTGTATCACATTAGTGTATCTCATTAGTGTATCACATCACTGTATCACATTACTGTATCACAACTATTCGTCAGTGTATCACATCATTGTATCACATCACTGTATCACATCATTGTATCACATTATTGTATCACTTCACTGTATCACATCATTGTATCACATCATTGTATCACATCACTGTATCCCATCACTGTATCACATCATTGTACCACATCATTGTACCACATCATTGTACCACATCACTGTATCACATCATTGTACCACATCACTGTATCACATCACTGTATCACATCACTGCATCACATCACTGTATCACATCACTGTATCACATCATTGTACCACATCACTGTATCACATCATTGTACCACATCACTGCATCACATCACTGCATCACATCACTGTATCACATCACTGTATCACATCATTGTATCACATCACTGTATCACATCATTGTACCACATCACTGTATCACATCATTGTACCACATCATTGTATCACATCATTGTATCACATCACTGTATCACATCATTGTATCACATCACTGTATCACATCACTGTATTACATCACTGTAGCACATCATTGTATCACATCACTGTATCACATCACTGTATCACATCACTGTATCACATCATTGTATCACATCAGTGTATCACATCACTGTATCACATCATTGTATCACATCACTGTATCACATCACTGTATCACATCACTGTATCACGTCACTGTATCACGTCACTGTATCACATCAGTGTATCACATCGCTGTATCACATTAGTGTATCACATCGCTGTATCACATTAGTGTATCACATCACTGTATCACATCACTGTATCACATCACTGTATCACATCATTGTATCACATCACTGTATCACATCACTGTATCACATCACTGTATCACATCATTGTATCACATCACTGTATCACATCACTGTATCACATCACTGTATCACATCACTGTATCACATTAGTGTATCACATCGCTGTATCACATCGCTGTATCACATCGATGTATCACATCGATGTATCACATCACTGTATCACATTAGTGTATCACATCGCTGTATCACGTCACTGTATCTCATTAGTGTATCACATTAGTGTATCACATCACTGTATCACATTAGTGTATCACATCGCTGTATCACGTCACTGTATCTCATTAGTGTATCACATCGCTGTATGACATTAGTGTATCACATCACTGTATCACATTAGTGTATCACATTGCTGTATCGCATTAGTGTATCACATCACTGTATCATGTCACTGTATCACATCATTGTATCACATCACTGTATCACATCACTGTATCACATCACTGTATCACGTCACTGTATCACGTCACTGTATCACGTCACTGTATCACATCACTGTATCACATCATTGTATGACATCAGTGTATCACATCAGTGTATCACATCATTGTATGACATCACTGTATCTCATCACTGTATCACATCACTGTATCCCGTCATGGCCTCAGCTACATATCACAGGACACTGTAGACTGGACATCCTTGTAACCCTTTACACGTTTTCTATAATGGTGTAGATTGCGCCGTATTGATGAGTTGTCGCCTGCTATAATGTGATTGGTGTAGATTGCGCCGTATTGATGAGTTGTCACCTGCTATAATGTGTTTGGTGTAGATTGCGCCGTATTGATGAGTTGTCGCCTGCTATAATGTGTTTGGTGTAGATTGCGCCGTATTGATGAGTTGTCGCCTGCTATAATGTGTTTGGTGTAGATTGCGCCGTATTGATGAGTTGTCGCCTGCTATAATGTGTTTGGTGTAGATTGCGCCGTATTGATGAGTTGTCGCCTGCTATAATGTATTTGGTGTAGATTGCGCCGTATTGATGAGTTGTCGCCTGCTATAATGTATTTGGTGTAGATTGCGCCGTATTGATGAGTTGTCGCCTGCTATAATGTGTTTGGTGTAGATTGCGCCGTATTGATGAGTTGTCGCCTGCTATAATGTATTTGGTGTGGATTGCGCCGTATTGATGAGTTGTCGCCTGCTATAATGTGTTTGGTGTAGATTGCGCCGTATTGATGAGTTGTCGCCTGCTATAATGTATTTGGTGTAGATTGCGCCGTATTGATGAGTTGTCGCCTGCTATAATGTGATAAGTGTGGATTGCGCCGTATTGATGAGTTGTCGCCTGCTATAATGTATTTGGTGTAGATTGCGCCGTATTGATGAGTTGTCGCCTGCTATAATGTATTTAGTGTAGATTGCGCCGTATTGATGAGTTGTCGCCTGCTATAATGTATTTGGTGTAGATTGCGCCGTATTGATGAGTTGTCGCCTGCTATAAGGTATTTGGTGTAGATTGCGCCGTATTGATGAGTTGTCGCCTGCTATAAGGTATTTGGTGTAGATTGCGCCGTATTGATGAGTTGTCGCCTGCTATAATGTGATTGGTGTGGATTGCGCCGTATTGATGAGTTGTCGCCTGCTATAATGTGATTGGTGTGGATTGCGCCGTATTGATGAGTTGTCGCCTGCTATAATGTATTTGGTGTAGATTGCGCCGTATTGATGAGTTGTCGCCTGCTATAAGGTATTTGGTGTAGATTGCGCCGTATTGATGAGTTGTCGCCTGCTATAATGTATTTGGTGTAGATTGCGCCGTATTGATGAGTTGTCGCCTGCTATAATGTGTTTGGTGTAGATTGCGCCGTATTGATGAGTTGTCGCCTGCTATAATGTATTTGGTGCAGATTGCGCCATATTGATGAGTTGGTGCCTGCTATAATGTATTTGGTGTAGATTGCGCCGTATTGATGAGTTGTCGCCTGCTATAATGTGTTTGGTGTAGATTGCGCCGTATTGATGAGTTGTCGCCTGCTATAAGGTATTTGGTGTAGATTGCGCCGTATTGATGAGTTGTCGCCTGCTATAAGGTATTTGGTGTAGATTGCGCCGTATTGATGAGTTGTCGCCTGCTATAAGGTATTTGGTGTAGATTGCGGCGTATTGATGAGTTGTCGCCTGCTATAATGTATTTGATGTAGATTGCTCCATATTGATGAGTTGTCACCTGCTATAATGTGTTTGGTGTGGATTGCGCCGTATTGATGAGTTGTCGCCTGCTATAATGTGTTTGGTGTAGATTGCGCCGTATTGATGAGTTGTCGCCTGCTATAAGGTATTTGGTGTAGATTGCGCCGTATTGATGAGTTGTCGCCTGCTATAATGTGTTTGGTGTAGATTGCGCCGTATTGATGAGTTGTCGCCTGCTATAATGTGTTTGGTGTAGATTGCGCCGTATTGATGAGTTGTCGCCTGCTATAAGGTATTTGGTGTAGATTGCGCCGTATTGATGAGTTGTTGCCTGCTATAATGTATTTGATGTAGATTGCGCCATATTGATGAGTTGTCACCTGCTATAATGTGATTGGTGTAGATTGCGCCGTATTGATGAGTTGTCACCTGCTATAATGTGTTTGGTGTAGATTGCGCCGTATTGATGAGTTGTCGCCTGCTATAATGTGATTGGTGTAGATTGCGCCGTATTGATGAGTTGTCGCCTGCTATAATGTATTTGGTGTAGATTGCGCCGTATTGATGAGTTGTCGCCTGCTATAAGGTATTTGGTGTAGATTGCGCCGTATTGATGAGTTGTTGCCTGCTATAATGTATTTGATGTAGATTGCGCCATATTGATGAGTTGTCACCTGCTATAATGTATTTGGTGTAGATTGCGCCGTATTGATGAGTTGTCGCCTGCTATAATGTGATTGGTGTAGATTGCGCCGTATTGATGAGTTGTCGCCTGCTATAATGTATTTGGTGTAGATTGCGCCGTATTGATGAGTTGTCGCCTGCTATAATGTATTTGGTGTAGATTGCGCCGTATTGATGAGTTGTCGCCTGCTATAATGTGATTGGTGTAGATTGCGCCGTATTGATGAGTTGTCGCCTGCTATAATGTATTTGATGCAGTTTGTTTGGTATAAGACACTTTATGTTTTTTGCTTTCATATTATAGTATTTTTCTTATTATAAGTGTCACTGCAGACACAAGAACTCCCAACATGAATTAGAGCAGATGAATTTTCGGTTTATTTTGTGTAATAAAAATTCCTTTCTTTTCTTATATGTTTAGTGGTGATTGGGGTGCGGGGCGTAGGATGAAGGGGCCACTGTGACCCTGATAGGGTTAAACGTTCTCTCAGGAAGTGTTGATGAGACAAGTTGCAGTTTATACATCTCGTGTTGTCTCTCGGCGTTTACCGGCGGCGGCGGCGGTCACACTGATTGTCTTTGTCGTCAATGAAATTTACAGGTGTTACTGATCCACTTCTCTCCCCAATTTTAATCGTTGTGACCTTATCATAGCGAGAGCGCAAATTATAGGAAAGCGATGGCGGCACCGGGAGGAGAGGGATATGTTTAATCATCCCTGGAAATTGTTTCATTTTGCTGACGTCTTTCCCCACCGAACCCAAGAGCATCATAATCTCCAGACACCGTATATATATAACCTGGGTATATACTGTATAGAATTATATATATATATATTTGTACTCAGGGCTTCACACTTGTGCTTGTGGCTGCAACCGTTGCATACCTACCTGTGAGAAATACAATAACCTTAGCAAAGGGGTCAGAGGTGTGCCATAAACCGCGTCCGAGGGCGTACCCTATAAGGAATGAATAAATATAATGGAGGGATTGGCGGGACCCATAAAGTTCCTCCTGAGTCGAACCACCTCCGTCATTATTGGCATATCGGCATGGTAGTTACTGATAACGTCCAAAATCGTGAATATCGGACGATAATATTGGCCAAACCGATAATCGGACGATCCCTACCGTATACATCAGAATGCCGTTTTCGCTGGTTACACAACCAGCAACTGTCTGGGATATGAACCTATGGAACAAAGATGGAGGACGTAACGTGACATTGTTCTTAGCCTATATGACAGGAGTGACAGTGTTCACGCTACCGTAGTTAATTTCCGTAGGGTACAGGGGGCATTATATACTCACACCCTCCGGAACTAACTCCTGTAAACTCCATCTAGAGGGTGAGGGGTGTTCAATACTTACGCCCCTCACACAAATACAGCCTTAAAAGGGTACTCCACTGCCCCAGCATCCTGATCGTTTTGTTCCCAATGCTGGGTGCGGGCTGCGGGGGTCGTGACATCACGGCCACACCCCTCGTTATGTTATGCAACGCCCCCTCATCAGTACAAGTCTATGGGAGGGGGCATGCATGCCCCCTCCCATAGACTTGCATTGAGGGGGCGTGACCATGATGTCATGAGTGGGGCGTGGCCGTGACGCCACAAGCCTCTGCCCGGCATCACCAGTCATCCGGAAGTCATCAGGGTATATAGTAGTTATACACCTCCCCTCCAGCTCTATTTGTATACTGCTGCTGCTATCTCTATGAGATCAGTATATAAAACGTTCTGGACGCTGGGGCAGTGGAGTACCCCTTTAACAGGCTTAATACACACACACACACACATATATATATATATATATATATATATATATATATACAGGGATCAAGTCCTGCAGGAATGTATAAGAATTGAGTTCACTTTTTCCACAGCAGGAACACCATTGCCATTAGCAGGAGTCCCACACTTTTTTCCAGGACTTGACCCCGTATATATATATATATATATATATATATATATATATATATATATGCAGTTTTGGGGTCTGGGCAGGGGAATTCTTCAGGTGTTTATTCCTCCTTCGGGCAAGCAGCGCTAGATAAGTGAAGAATTGACATATGACAGGGAAACCAGTCCGAAACTATAGACCGCAGCTGTATGCTGCAGCTTATGGAGAGCCGCGCAGGGCGACAGCGTCCCAGCTTAATCGTGTGCGATGACATCATTGATCGTGGATACCTCTGTCAGGATCGAGGATGCTGAAGTCCTGCATTGGGATTCAAGACCCAATCCAAACCGTTAGCGCGGGTGGTAATGAGGCTGCGGCGGCGGTCAGGCCTTATGCCTGCAGGTCCCTCATATTCTGAACACTCCCGTACCGCCGCAGCCTCTGTAGGTATTGGTCCCTCCACTGATTTTACCCGGCCGGCAGGGCATGTTCTTGTGTCTCCTGGAGGGCCCGTCCTGCACCTCCGCACTCCCTGATGATCCTGATCCCGGCTCAATGTATAAATGTGGGCATCATGTGCATGGGCCTGGGGTATGTGCAGATTGGAAACCCAGGCCTAGTCTGTAGTACAGACAGTAGTGTGCAATGCTCTGCATATACCTCCATGTGTATAAATGTACAGACTAGGGTGCAATGCTCTGCACATAACTCCATGTGTATAGTAGCGGTGTACAGACTAGGGTGAAATGCTCTGCATATACCTCCATGTGTATATGATTGTACAGACTAGGGTGCAATGATCTGCACACAACTCCGTGTGTATATGAGTGTACAGACCATGGCGCAATGCTCTGCATATACCTCCATGTGTAAAGCAGTGTACAGACTAGGGTGCAATGCTCTGCACATACCTCCATGTGTATATGATTGCACAGAGTAGGGTGCAATTCTCTGCACATACCCCATGTGTATATGATTGTACAGACTAGGGTGCAATGCTCTGCATATACTTCCATGTGTATAGGAATGTAAAGACTAGGGTGCAATGCTCTGCATATACCTCCATGTGTATAGGAATGTAAATACTAGGGTTCAATGCTCTGCACATACCCCATGTGTATATGATTGTACAGACTAGGGTGCAATGCTCTGCATATACTTCCATGTGTATAGGAATGTAAAGACTAGGGTGCAATGCTCTGCATATACCTCCATGTGTATAGGAATGTAAATACTAGGGTTCAATGCTCTGCACATACCCCATGTGTATATGATTGTACAGACTAGGGTGCAATGCTCTGCATATACCTCCATGTGTATAGGAATGTAAATACTAGGGTGCAATGCTCTGCACATACCTCCATGTGTTTAGTAGCAGTGTACAGACTAGGGTGCAATGCTCTGCATATACCTCCATGTGTATATGATTGTACAGACTAGGCTGCAATGCTCTGCATATACCTCCGTGTGTATAGCAGTGTACAGACTAGGATGCAATGCTCTGCATATACCTCCATGTGTATATGAATGTACAGACTAGAGTGCAATGCTCTGCACATATGTCCATGTGTATATGAATGTACAGACTAGTGTTTTCCCACCAGAGTGCCTCCGGCTGTTGCAAAACTACAACCCCCAGCATGGCCGGACAGCCTTTGGCTGTCTGGGCATGCTGGGAGTTGTAGTTTTGCAACAGCTGGAGGCACCCTGGTTTGATAACACTGGTACAGACACTAGGATTTAAATGATTCTACCAGGACAAGTAGATAGTGCTCCGGTTTTAGTTCCCTATATACTGTGCTCTCTGTATATAGACTTATTATAAGTTTCCCCTTTCCCTGACGGTTAGGCTGTATACAGTCCTAAAAGTTTCTCCTTTCCCCGCCGGTTAGGCTGTATGCAGTCCTATAAGTTTCCCCTTTCCCTGCCGGTCAGGCTGTATACAGTCCTAAAAGTTTCTCCTATCCCCGCCGGTTAGGCTGTATACAGTCCTATAAGTTTCCCCTTTCCCCGCCGGTTAGGCTGTATACAGTCCTATAAGTTTCCCCTTTCCCTGCCGGTTAGGCTGTATACAGTCCTATAAGTTTCTCCTTTCCCCGCCGGTTAGGCTGTATACAGTCTTATAAGTTTCCCCTTTTTCCCGCCGGTTAGGCTGTATATAGTCCTATAAGTTTCCCCTTTCCCCGCCGGCTAGGCTGTATACAGTCCTATAAGTTTCTCCTTTCCCCGCCAGTTAGACTGTATACAGTCCTATAAGTCTCCCCTTTCCCCGCTGGTTAGGCTGTATACAGTCCTATAAGTTTCCCTTTTCCCCGCCGGTTTGGCTGTATACAGTCCTATAAGTTTCTCCTTTCCCCGCCGGTTAGGCTGTATACAGTCCTATAAGTCTCCCCTCTCCCCGCCGGTTAGGCTGTATACAGTCCTATAAGTTTCCCCTTTCCCCGCCGGTTAGGCTGTATACAGTCCTATAAGTTTCCCCTTTCCCGCCGGTTAGGCTGTATACAGTCCTATAAGTTTCCTCTTTCCCCGCTGGTTAGGCTGTATACAGTCCTATAAGTTTCCCCTTTCCCTGCCGGTTAGGCTGTATACAGTGCTATAGGTTTCTCCTTTCCCTGCCGGTTAGGCTGTGTACAGTCCTATAAGTTTCCCCTTTTTCCCGCCGGTTAGGCTGTATACAGTCCTATAAGTTTCCCCTTTCCCCCGCCGGCTAGGCTGTATACAGTCCTATGAGTTTCTCCTTTCCCCGCCAGTTAGACTGTATACAGTCCTATAAGTTTCCCCTTTCCCCGCTGGTTAGGCTGTATACAGTCCTATAAGTTTTCCCTTTCCCTGCCGGTTAGGCTGTATACAGGCCTATAAGTTTCTCCTTTCCCCGCCGGTTAGGCTGTATACAGTCCTATAAGTTCCCCCTTTTCCTGACAGTTAGGCTGTATACAGTCCTATAAGTTTTCCCTTTCCCCGCTGGTTAGGCTGTATAAAGTCCTATAAGTTTCCCCTTTCCCTGCCGGTTAGGCTGTATACAGTCCTATAAGTTACACCTTTGCCTGCCGGTTAGGCTGTATACAGTCCTGTCTCCTATAAACGTCTTGCACCGATATATCCGACCAGCCGCTGTACATTTCAGGCTTTCCGATGTGTTTTCCTCGCAGAATTTGATTCGCCATTTACCATGAAATCATATAATAATCACTATTCATGTGACAGCGCGCCGTCCGCTCCGCGCCGCCCTTAAAGTGCTGGATGTTCCAACAAGTGAAATACATTGAATCAGTCAATTTCCAGCCTTAAAGCTTTCAGCCTTTTACGAATCGCCATCAGTCACAATTGAATTTGTTTTGCGCTGGTTGTTATTAGCGGTATTTACATGCCCATTATTGGCGGTAACATTGTAATAATTCTCAGCAAAATGGACGTTTCTCCCCCTCTCTCTCTGCTGCAGACTTGTAATGTAACCGATTGTAAATGTTCTTTCCGCCGGGCGCTGTAATCCATTGTTATCTGCGCTCTCCGCCGCCGTAGAGATACGCGCTCGGCATTCTCGCTCTCCATCGCTGAATAACCTCTCGGCCTCGTCTATTCGCCAAAGATTTCATGCATTTTATTATTTTCCAGCTGAAACCAGGATTAAGTGAAATAAAAACGCACTGCGTTGTGCACAAAGTCGTCTTAAAGGGGTACTCCGGTGGAAAACATAGTTTTTTTTGTTTTTTTTTAAATCAACTGGTGCCAGAAACTTAAAGGGGTACTCCGGTGGAAAACTATTTTTTTTTTTTTAAATCAACTGATGCCAAAAACTTAAAGGGGTACTCCGGTGGAAAACTTTTTTTTTTTAAATCAACTGGTGCCAGAAAATTGAAGGGGTACTCCGGTGGAAAACTGTTTTTTTTTTTTTAATCAACTGGTGCCAAAAACTTAAAGGGGTACTCCGGTGGAAAACATATTTTTTTTTTTTTTTTTAAATCAACTGGTGCGAGAAAGTTGAACAGATTTGTAAATTACTTCTATTAAAAAAAAATCTTAATCCTTCCAGTACTTATTAGCTGCTGAATACTACAGAGGAAATTCTTTTCTTTTTGGAACACAGAGCTCTCTGCTGACATCATGAACACAGTGCTCTCTGCTGACATCTCTGCCCATTTTAAGAACTGTCCAGAGTAGGAGAAAATCCCCATAGCAAACATATGCTGCTCTGGACAGTTCCTAAAATGGACAGAGATGTCAGCAGAGAGCACTGTGGTCATGATGTCAGCAGAGAGCTCTGTGTTCCAAAAAGAAAAGAATTTCCTCTGTAGTATTCAGCAGCTAATAAGTACTGGAAGGCTGTGATAGGAGGTTATTGCCATCTAGTATATGGTTATTAAATGTATTTTAATAAAAATATTTATAATTTTTTCATCATATATTTGAAGCACGGTTCTTTATATTCATCATATATCAGTTTGTCTGATATTGTCCTTGAGGTTTATGGTTACAATTTATTTTCTTTTACAGATTTGTAAATGACTTCTATTTAAAAAAATCTTAATCCTTCCAGTACTTCTCAGCTGCTATATGCTCCACAGGAAGTTGTGTAGTTCTTTCCAGTCTGACCCCCAGTGCTCTCTGCTGACCCCTCTGTCCATGTCAGGAACTGTCCAGAGCAGGAGAGGTTTTCTATGGGGATTTTCTCCTACACTGGACAGTTCTTGACATGGACAGAGGTGTCAGCAGAGAGCACTGTGGTCAGACAGAAAGGAAATTCAAAAAGAGAAGAACGTCCTCTAGTATACAGCAGCTGATAAGTACTGGAAGGATTAAGATTTTTAAATAGAAGTAATTTACAAATCTGTTTAATTTTCTGGCACCAGTTGATTTAAAAAAAATGTTTTTCCAGTGGAGTACCCCTTTAAGCTGCGTATATACTTCAGGGGACACGCCAACAATTTGGTGCAGTGTTTTCCAACTAGTGTGCCTCCAGCTGTTGCAAAACTGTAACTCTCAGCATGCCCAGACTGCCTCCAGCTCCGAAACAACCCCAGGGGAGGAAACCTTGAGGGAACCATGGCTGGAGGATCGCCCTTCCCTTGAGCTTAGAGCAGTGTTTCCCAACCAGTGTGCCTCCAGCTGTTGCAAAACTACAACTCCCAGGTCTGCGCCGTCCTCTTTGATAGCAATGCAGTCCACACGGAATGCCAACCAAAGAATGAACATGTTCCCTTTTTCTATAGCGGCCGCTGCACTTGATCTATCGGCCTTGAATATTTCCGGCACATACTTCGTAGTGTGAATGGAGCCTTAGGCTTTGTTCACATCTTGGAATTTCCGCACTGAGATTTCGCAGCAGCAGAGTCCTATTAGATTCAATGGGATTCTGCTGCTCTGTGCACTCGTCAAAATTCCAATCTCCATGTCCGCAGAAAGAGTGAACCCGTCCGTTCTTCCTGCGGTCTCCGCGCAGAATGTATAGCCATCTATGAGACGGCGCATTCCCTTGGGATCCCAGCACCAACATGTTGCGCCAGCACCTGCAGTCTGCGGAATGTCTGCACAGAGATTTTCTGCGCAGACATTCCGATGTGTAAACATAGCCTTAGTCTCATCATAATCCTTTAATGCAATAGAGTACACAGCTCTGGCGCCTCCTATATACTAAGGCTGAAATTACACATACCACTTTTTTGGCAACTTTTGATGCAGTATTTTTTATAAATTTTTTTAAAGTACATTTTTTTAAAGGGGTTGTGCGCTGCCCTGCAGTTCGGAGCTCCGCTCACAGCGTCCGGAAGTTCATTACTCCGAACGCTGTGCACGGGCTTCTGTGTTCGCAGCCGCCAGGCGTGACGTCACGTCACAACATCACACCCGCCCCCTCTACCAAAGTCTATGGGAAGGGGAAGTGACAGCGGTCGCGCCCCCTTCCCATAGACTTTCGTTGAGGGGGCGGGCGAGACGTCACGAGGGGGCGGGCGAGACGTCACGAAGGGGCCGGACGTGACGTCAATACCGGCGGCTGCGAACACGGAAGCCCGCGCACAGCGTTCAGAGTAATGAACTTCCGGACGCTGTGAGCGGAGCTCCGAACTGCAGGGCAGTGCACAACCCCTTTAATGAATTTTAAGAGGAGTCTTAAAGGGGTACTCCACCCCTAGACATCTTATCCCCTACTGCTGCACCCGGCATTCGTTTACAGCGTCGGACGCTCGTGACGTCACGGCCACGCCCCACTCGTAACGTCACGGCCACGCCCCCTCAATACAAGTCTATGGGAGGGGGCGTGCATGCCCCCTCCCATAGACTTGCATTGAGGGGGCGTGGCCATGATGTCACGAGTGGGACGTGGCCGTGACGTCTCAAGCCTCTGCCCCGCATCGCCAGTCATCCGGCAGTCATCAGGATATATAGTAGTTTTACACCTCACCTCCAGCTCTATCTGTATACTGCTGCTGTCTCTATGAGATCAGGATATATAGTAGTTATATACTTCTCCCCAGCTCTATCAGTATACTGCTGCTATCTTTATGGAATCTGGATAGAAAGTAGTTATATACCTCTCCTCCAGCTCTATCTGTATACTGCTGCTATCTCTATGGGATCAACATATATAGTAGTTATACACCTCCCCCCCAGCTCTATCTGTATACTGCTGCTATCTTTATGGAATCTGGATAGATAGTAGTTATACACCTCTTCTCCAGCTCTATCTGTATACTGCTGCTATCTCTATGGGATCAAGATATATAGTAGTTATACACCTCCCCTCCTGCTCTATCTGTATGCTGCTGCTATCTCTATGGGATCAAGATATATAGTAGTTATACACCTCCCCCCAGCTCTATCTGTATACTGCTGCTATCTTTATGGAATCTGGATGGATAGTAGTTATATACCTCTCCTCCAGTTCTATCTGTATACTGCTGCTATCTCTATGGGATCAAGATATATAATAGTTATACACCTCCCCCTCCAGCTCTATCTGTATACTGCTGCTATCTCTATGAGATCAAGATGTATAGTAGTTATACACCTCCCCCTCCAGCTCTATCTGTATACTGCTGCTATCTCTATGGGATCAAGATGTATAGTAGTTATACAGTATCCGGCACAGAGTGAAGTTTGCTCCGTGCACCGGATGTCTGGGGTGCCACAGCCAATATCCTTTGGATAGGGGACACGATGTCTAGGGGCGGAGTACCCCTTTAAGAATGAAGTGTTACTCTCCCCCGGAGACGTGGGTCTGGGCAGTCCTGTATAGGGCCTTATTCATGGGGGTGCACTGGGCATATGAATGCGTTCTGCCCTTTCTCTGCCAGGCAGATCATTTCCCGTCCGGGGTATTTTACAACCAGGGTCCAGCCCATAAATCCTGCCGGGCCCGTGATAAGCTTCAGATTACATACTTTAAATGATACATGTAAATCTAATCGCCAAATCATGTATCATCGGGATTCCAGAGCGGAATTAATTTTATATCCAGCCGATGCCAGCCTCCTGAAGAAAGATTAATGGTGCCCGGGAAAGTTTGGGAGCAGCCGCGGCTCCGGCTTATTGCTGGGGATGAGATGCACTTGCCAAATACTGAGAAGGCAACAACTCATCAAATATCATCCATTAGTGTCTAGACTGATATAAGGCTTCTGGCAATAGGTTCCCCTTAGGTACCGGGACGCGATACTGAATAAACCTTCACTATTATTACTCGGTGTCTCACAGTTTACCCTATATCACCCGTAATACAAGGCACTGACTTATATCAGGTAGTTACAAATTCAGCTGCTTCTTTGTTAAAGAGGAACTCCAGGGATTTTTTTTTGGTCATACAGTGCGGCAAAGGTTCTTGTGTATGTCTTGTGCTTACCTGTTTTAGCTGATGTGGCATGGGGATTTCAGCTATACTGTATGTACTGTATAACTACTATATATCTTGATCCCATTGAGATAGAGCTGGAGGAGAGGTATATAACTACTATCTATCCACTTTCCTTAAATATAGCAGCAGTATACAGATAGAGCTGGGGGGAGGTGTATAATTACTATATATCCTGATCTCATAGAGATAGCAGCAGCAGTATATAGATAGAGCTGGAGGGGAGGTGTAAAACTACTATATATCCTGATCTCATAGAGGAAGCAGCAGCAGTATACAGACAGAGCTGAAGGGAAGGGGTCTGGGAGTTAGTAGGAGGCATCTGGAAGTGATGATGTCATCCTGTAGGTCATAAAAAGTCAGCTGACCCAGGACTGACCCCTTTCTATGACACATTAAACAATGATTTTCTGTGTATTAGGCTGGTGATCACAATAAGTAAAGAAAAAAAAGCAGCTGAGCTGGAATAAAGCAGACGGCGCTGAAGGACTAATGATGGGGAGTATGCAAGATATGGGCAAATAACAAGCAAACCTGGAGTTCTTCTTTTATCTTTTAATCTGGATTAAACCAAAATCACCACTATTAACCCTTCCCATGGGGTCATTCACTTCCCAGAGCTGTTATGTATTGCTACATAACTGCACAGATCTACCACTCAGAGCTCTGAGAAAGTTGAGTGAAAACGACTGGGGAAGCTAAAATGGCGTTCATTGATTTAATTTCCGCCAGCTTTCCCAGAAACAGACATGACCAGGAAAAGGTGACTTAAGAAATAAAGAAAAAGACTCACAGGACCTGCACTTTGTAGCATCAGAATATTTGCAAAAATCCATAAATATTGAGCGGTCATGTCTGACCTTCACCTGCGGGATGAGAGACGCTCTGGAGCTGCTCATACACATTAGAGAAATGTCACGGAGATCTGCACAAATGTGTCTACGTGATCAACCGTAATAGGACCATCAGGGGTGGAGACCCACATGGACGTTCCGTCAGGAGCCTCCATCACACGTTACTGCAAAAATCCCGGGCAGAGTAATGCTACATATAGCACCAACACCAAACCAGACAGCCCTAATCAATGGGGTGCAGCCCTAATCAATGGGGTGCAGCCCTATTCAATGGAGTGCAGCCCTAATCAATGGGGTACAGCCCTAATTAATGGGGTGCAGCCCTAATCAATGGGGTACAGCCCTAATCATTGGGGTACAGCCCTAATCAATGGGGTGCAGCCCTAATCAATGGGGTACATCCCTAATCAATGGGGTGCAGCCCTAATCAATGGGGTGCAGCCCTAATCAATGGGGTACAGCCCTAATCAATGGGGTGCAGTCCTAATCAATGGGGTGCAGCCCTAATCAATGGGGTACAGCCCTAATCAATGGGGTGCAGCCCTAATCAATGGGGTGCAGCCCTAATCAATGGAATGCAGCCCTAATCAATGGGGTACAGCCCTAATCAATGGGGTGCAGTCCTAATCAATGGGGTGCAGCCCTAATCAATGGGGTACAGCCCTAATCAATGGAATGCAGCCCTAATCAACGGGGTACAGCCCTAATCAATGGGGTGCAGTCCTAATCAATGGGGTGCAGCCCTAATCAATGGGGTGCAGCCCTAATCAATGGGGTGCAGCCCTAATCAATGGGGTACAGCCCTAATCAATGGAATGCAGCCCTAATCAATGGGGTACAGCCCTAATCAATGGGGTGCAGCCCTAATCAATGGGGTGCAGCCCTAATCAATGGGGTGCAGCCCTAATCAATGGGGTGCAGCCCTAATCAATGGAATGCAGCCCTAATCAATGGGGTACAGCCCTAATCAATGGGGTGCAGTCCTAATCAATGGGGTGCAGCCCTAATCAATGGGGTTCAGCCCTAATCAATGGGGTGCAGCCATAATCAATGGGATGCAGCCCTAATCAATGGGGTACAACCCTAATCAATGAGGTACAGCCCTAATCAATGGGGTGCAGCCCTATTCAATGGGGTGCAGCCCTAATCAATGGGGTGCAGCCCTATTCAATGGGGTGCAGCCCTAATCAATGGGGTGCAGCCCTAATTAATGGGGTGCAGCCCTAATCAATGGGGTTCAGCCCTAATCAATGGGGTGCAGCCATAATCAATTGGATGCAGCCCTAATCAATGGGGTACAACCCTAATCAATGAGGTACAGCCCTAATCAATGGGGTGCAGCCCTATTCAATGGGGTGCAGCCCTAATCAATGGGGTGCAGCCCTATTCAATGGGGTGCAGCCCTAATCAATGGGGTGCAGCCCTAATTAATGGGGTGCAGCCCTAATCAATGGGGTACAGCCCTAATCATTGGGGTACAGCCCTAATCAATGGGGTGCAGCCCTAATCAATGGGGTACAGCCCTAATCAATGGGGTGCAGCCCTAATCAATGGGGTACAGCCCTAATCAATGGGGTGCAGCCCTAATCAATGGGGTGCAGCCCTAATCAATGGGGTGAAGCCCTAATCAATGCGTTGGTGCCCTTGGCATCCACATATAACTGTTCTGGCGCAGAGTAGTTTTTTTCTCCTGAACATAATGTCCTTCCGTTGCACTTAAAGGGGTATTCCGCTGGAAAACATTTTTCGTTTAATCAACTGATGGCAGAAAGTTAAACAGATTTGCAAATGATTTCTATTTAAAAATCCTAATCCTTCCAGTATTTATCAGCTGCTATATGCTCCACATTAAGTTGTGTACTTCTTTTCTGTCTGACCACAGTGCTCTCTGCTGACACCTCTGTCCATGTCAGGAACTGTCCAGAGCAGGAGAGGTTTGCTATTGGGATTTGCTCCTTCTCTGGACAGTTCCTAAAATGGACAGAGGTGTCAGCAGAGAGCACTGTGGTCAGACAGAAAAGAAATCCAAAAAGAAAAGAATGTCCTCTGTAGTATTCAGCAACTAATAAGTACTGGAAGGATTAAGATTTTTTAATAGAAGTAATTTACAAATCTGTTTAACTTTCTGGCACCAGTTGGAGTACCCCTTTAAGTGTTACTTCATCAAACTCTTGAGACTGGTCTCCTCCTGTAAGACGAAAGAAATGTGCATTACTGGCCGACTCCTATACCTGCTCTGTTTGCATTAATGTTATGTGAAGAATGTAGACAATATCACCTCTCTGCCGGCATTGATCTGCCATGATGGACGGGGGGGGGGGGGGGGGAGCCCAAGTGAGTGACATCTTCAAAGAGCGAGACTTTCTCTTTTTAAATAAAAAAAAAGTTAAAAAAAAACTATTATTTTAAGAAATTCCCAGACTAAACACATTCATTGTCCTTCCTGGGCCTAAGAGGCTCCGCCATCTGCAAAGTGCGTACATATATTTTGCGCTATATAAGTTGTTTTATAAAGGGAAACATCACACGGATCGCAGCTAATTCAGTGCAGCAAGCCTGGCTAAATGCATTAAGGGGATCCGCACATTCATTTTTCATGCACTTTTATTATAGCATTATAGTTTCATGTGCGTTCAGCTGGAATCTTCCATTTATTTATGTATGTTTTTTTTTTAATTCTTCACTGTCTGGATGTTGGTTGTTAAAGGGCCATATACAGATATCTGCAAAGGTGGTCATTTTCCTTTATACTCATACAATATGATATTAAAGGGGTATTCCAGGAAAAAACTTTTTTATATATATCAACTGGCTCCGGAAAGTTAAACAGATTTGTAAATGACTTCTATTAAAAAATCTTAATCCTTTCAGTACTTATGAGCTTCTGAAGTTAAGGTTGTTCTTTTCTGTCTAAGTGCTCTCTGATGACACGTGTCTCGGGAACCGCCCAGTTTAGAAGCAAATCCCCATAGCAAACCTCTTCTAAACTGGGTGGTTCCCGAGACAAGCAGAGATGTCAGCAGAGAGCACTGTTGTCAGACAGAAAAGAACAACTCAACTTCAGCAGCTGATAATTATTGAAAGGATTAAGATTTTTTTAATAGAAGTCATTTACAAATTTGTTTAACTTTCTGGAGCCAGTTGATATAAAGAAAAAAGTTTTTTCCGGGAATACCCTTTTAACTCTGAGATAACCATTCAGTGATTGATTGTATTTAAAGTGTGTGCATCTTTAAAGGGGTACTCTACTGCCCCGGCATTTGAAACATTTTGTTCCGAACGCTGCGGGGGTAGTGACGTCACGATCACGCCCCTGATGACACCACACCACACCCCCTCAATGCAAGTCTATGGGAGGGGGCGTGACGCCATGAGGGGGCGTGGTTATGACGTCACGTTGGGGCAGTGGAGTACATTTCGTTCCGAACGCTGTGTGCGCTCTAAGGTCACGTCCCCTTAATGCCCAGAAAATACAGAGCAATATCAAGGTAGAAAACTTTAAATAAATAAATGCAGCGGGTGGTTTATCATGATGGGGGCCGTGACCTGTGAGAGTGACAGGTACTCTTTAAATGTAACAATATATAACATCCCTGTAAGCGTTAATCCAGACATTCCACATAGACATTACCGGCTTGATAGTTTGGGCAGATGTTATCTCCGCATTGTGGTGAATTCATAACCTCATGGCTTGTGCTTATCTGGGAGATTAAAGGGTTTTTCCACCATTAGAAGTGATCACTAGGAGATCCCGTCACCTCCTAATCCGTGGGGGTCCGGCACGGTTCTCAGGACAGAGGGGCCACCAGTTCTTCCATGTACAGCTGTGGGGCTCCCGTCTACACATCATGCCCCCACACTACAGATCAAAGGAACCAATCATTTCCCTCTTTATTGTCTGATTATCACGTCCACAGAAAATATCATTATCTGGTCAACTGGGATCGTTCTTCAGATCTAACAGAGTTGACCATCAATTACGGTATAATACTTATTCTATACATTATAAGAAGGAACAGTGTTTTCCTTTACGCGCTGTTAAAAAATGATCCAGTACAAAAAAAAAATTACTTTTTTTGTAACATGATGTTCACAGTGTACAGCAATGTGCACACCCTCCTGATGAGCTGGAGGACACACATCCTCAGGGTCTCTCCTTTATCCACCTATTAGGCAGAGTAATGGAGGACACTCATGCTCAGTCTCCCTCCTCCTTCTGCAATGTTAGACACTTATCCCCTAAGTGTCTGATTGCGGGGGGACCGAACACGATCTCTAGTACGGAGACCCGGCATGGCCACGGCTCTGCGTGGCTAATGCGTTTGTCGTTTACCTCATTGACACTCCCCTCCATACAGCTCTATAGGAGAGGCACAAATGCTGCATCTCCGCTTCTCCCATAGAGATACATGGAGGGGGCAGGTCCATCGCGGCATCATACTGCGATCAACATGCCTCCTGCACATGAGAGCTGCGACAGAGCGTCCCAGCGTTCGGATCCCCCGCGATCAGACACTTATCCCCTAACAGTGCAGTTCTCCTTTATGAGCTGAGTGCTAGAGGACACACATCCTCAGTGTCTCTCCTTTATCCACCTAATAAACTGAGTGATGGAGAACACGCATGCTCAGTCACTTTCCCGATCCACATGGACACGCATGCTCAGTCACTTTCCCTATCCACATGAAGGACACACATGCCCAGTCTCTCGCCTCCTCCATATAAAAAGCTAAGTGCTGGAGGACACACATCCTCAATGTCTCTCCTTTATCCACCTAATGAGCTGAGTGATGGAGGACACACACATGCTCAGTCACTTTCCCAATCCACATGAAGGACACACATGCTCAGTCACTTTCCCGATCCACATGAAGGACGCGCATGCTCAGTCACTTTCCCGATCCACATGAAGGACACGCATGCTCAGTCACTTTCCCGATCCACATGAAGTACGTGCATGCTCAGTCACTTTCCCCATCCACATGAAGGACGTGCATGCTCAGTCACTTTCCCAATCCACATGAAGGACACACATGCTCAGTCACTTTCCCGATCCACATGAAGGACGCGCATGCTCAGTCACTTTCCCGATCCACATGAAGGACGCGCATGCTCAGTCACTTTCCCGATCCACATTAAGGGCACACATGCTCAGTCACTTTCCCGATCCACATTAAGGGCACACATGCTCAGTCACTTTCCGATCCACATGAAGGACACGCGTGCTCAGTCACTTTCCGATCCACATGAAGGACACACATGCTCAGTCATTGCCTCTATCCACCTAATGAGTTGAGTTCAGGAGGACACATACTCAGACACTTTTTGCATCCACCTAATGAGCTTAGTGATGGAGGACACACATGCTAAGTCACTTTCCGATCCACATGAAGGACACACATGCTCAGTCACTTTCCCGATCCACATGAAGGACACACATGCTCAGTCATTTTTCCGATCCACATGAAGGACACACATGCTCAGTCATTTTCCCAATCCACATGAAGGACACACATGCTCAGTTACTCTCCCCTTCCACATATGATAAACATAACACACCGATCCTGGATGTAGTTTTTGGGTCACTGACACATTTCTTATCTGTTTTTACTTTACAGTAAAGGAGAATGAATTCCCAGGAAAGAAGATAAATCTTGGATATTATGATTTTAGGGGTTTATGTCTCCATGGAGACCCACAGGCTTTTTTTTGGCCATTAATATAGGACAATAAAACAGATCAAAACCGCAGCCATGTGAATGTGCCCCAAGGGTCTATTGAACAGGAGGGTCCTGCAGAAATGTTGGGAAGTTCTTACTCGACACAAAGTATCGGGGAACGATCTGTTTACTTTTCTGCATTATTTTTAACTCTTTAGGAGCAGAGATCGTGCAGTTAACAATAACCTGGAGTGACCACCCGCAGCTCTGGATGTGGTCACTAAGGAACCTGAGGGGTTAATAAATGTTGTCATTAATTAGGAGCGATATTCGTCTGCGCCAAGCGTCTGCAGGCGCACAAACAGTTCCCGCTGACTTGGTGCAAACATTCTCTGCCTTACAGAACCTCTAATCTGATCTCCTGCTGATCCGAGGTGTGGAAGCTGGAGAGTCAGCCAGAGTTCAGCCTGCAGGAATCACACCAGCCCGGGGAGGAGGGCGCTGCGGCCCCCCGACTCCGCTTAACCCCATTTGGCCTCTAAACGTGTGAAAAACACCTTGTCAGGAGGCATCAGATCACAGATTACTGGGAAGATAACGCAGATATGGACCTTCACAACATTAAGTCACAATTGTCTTGTTCAGTGTTTTGTGAAATGGAATGTTACAAGTAAATAACAAATAAATATATAAATGCTATGAACTTGCTTCTTAATTCTAGGGATATTCTGCACACAGTGATGTCACAGTACAGAGATAATACACACAGTGATGTCACAGTACAGGGATAATACACAGTGATGTCACAGTACAGGGATAATACACAGTGATGTCACAGTACAGGATAATACACAGTGATGTCACAGTACAGGGATAATACACAGTGATGTCACAGTACAGGATAATACACAGTGATGTCACAGTACAGGATAATACACACAGTGATGTCACAGTACAGGGATAATACACAGTGATGTCACAGTACAGGGATAATACACACAGTGATGTCACAGTACAGGGATAATACACAGTGATGTCACAGTACAGGATAATACACAGTGATGTCACAGTACAGGGATAATACACAGTGATGTCACAGTACAGGGATAATACACAGTGATGTCACAGTACAGGATAATACACAGTGATGTCACAGTACAGGGATAATACACAGTGATGTCACAGTACAGGGATAATACACAGTGATGTCACAGTACAGGGATAATACACACAGTGATGTCACAGTACAGGGCTAATACACACAGTGATGTCACAGTACAGGGATAATACACAGTGATGTCACAGTACAGGATAATACACAGTGATGTCACAGTACAGGGATAATACACAGTGATGTCACAGTACAGGGATAATACACAGTGATGTCACAGTACAGGGATAATACACAGTGATGTCACAGTACAGGGATAATACACAGTGATGTCACAGTACAGAGATAATACACAGTGATGTCACAGTACAGAGATAATACACAGTGATGTCACAGTACAGGAATAATACACACAGTGATGTCACAGTACAGGGATAATACACACAGTGATGTCACAGTACAGGAATAATATACAGTGATGTCACAGTACAGCGATAATACACAGTGATGTCACAGTACAGAGATAATACACAGTGATGTCACAGTACAGAGATAATACACAATGATAGTCCCTTGGCTCCTGCCCCTCCTAACATTTCAGCCCTGACTCTTTTGTGCAGACCTGAATAGACCTAACCATTCCTGTGTAGCTCGGAGGGGCAGTCCACTGTACAGCAGATACAACTTGTATCTAAATGAATTGTCACCAACACAATTAAACATGTAAAATCTGCCTCTATTGGTCTACAGTCCTGTGTACTGATGACGAGGAGTGTTAGTGCTGCGGGGGCCTCCTTTACTGTACTGGAGGAGTGTTAGTGCTGCGGCGGCCTCCTCTACTGTACTAGAGGAGTGTTAGTGCTGCGGGGGCCTCATTTACTGTACTGGAGGAGTGTTAGTGCTGCGGGGGCCTCCTTTACTGTACTGGAGGAGTGTTAGTGCTGCGGTGGCCTCCTTTACTGTACTGGAGGAGTGTTAGTGCTGCAGGGGGCCTCCTTTACTGTACTGGAGGAGTGTTAGTGCTGCGGGGGCCTCCTTTACTGTACTGGAGGAGTGTTAGTGCTGCGGGGGCCTCCTTTCCTGTACTGGAGGAGTGTTAGTGCTGTGGGGGCCTCCTTTACTGTACTGGAGGAGTGTTAGTGCTGCAGGGGGCCTCCTTTACTGTACTGGAGGACTGTTAGTGCTGCAGGGGGCCTCCTTTACTGTACTGGAGGAGTGTTAGTGCTGCGGGGGCCTCCTTTCCTGTACTGGAGGAGTGTTAGTGCTGCGGGGGCCTCCTTTACTGTACTGGAGGAGTGTTAGTGCTGCGGGGGCCTCCTTTACTGTACTGGAGGAGTGTTAGTGCTGCGGTGGCCTCCTTTACTGTACTGGAGGAGTGTTAGTGCTGCGGGGGCCTCCTTTACTGTACTGGAGGAGTGTTAGTGCTGCGGGGGCCTCCTTTACTGTACTGGAGGAGTGTTAGTGCTGCGGGGGCCTCCTTTCCTGTACTGGAGGAGTGTTAGTGCTGCGGGGGCCTCCTTTACTGTACTGGAGGAGTGTTAGTGCTGCCGGGGCCTCCTTTACTGTACTGGAGGAGTGTTAGTGCTGCGGTGGCCTCCTTTACTGTACTGGAGGACTGTTAGTGCTGCGGGGGCCTCCTTTACTGTACTGGAGGAGTGTTAGTGCTGCGGGGGCCTCCTTTCCTGTACTGGAGGAGTGTTAGTGCTGCGGGGGCCTCCTTTCCTGTACTGGAGGAGTGTTAGTGCTGCAGGGGGCCTCCTTTACTGTACTGGAGGAGTGTTAGTGCTGCGGGGGCCTCCTTTCCTGTACTGGAGGAGTGTTAGTGCTGCGGGGGCCTCCTTTACTGTACTGGAGGAGTGTTAGTGCTGCGGTGGCCTCCTTTCCTGTACTGGAGGAGTGTTAGTGCTGCGGGGGCCTCCTTTCCTGTACTGGAGGAGTGTTAGTGCTGCGGGGGCCTCCTTTCCTGTACTGGAGGAGTGTTAGTGCTGCAGGGGGCCTCCTTTACTGTACTGGAGGAGTGTTAGTGCTGCGGGGGCCTCCTTTACTGTACTGGAGGAGTGTTAGTGCTGCGGTGGCCTCCTTTACTGTACTGGAGGACTGTTAGTGCTGCGGGGACCTCCTTTACTGTACTGGAGGAGTGTTAGTGCTGCGGGGGCCTCCTTTACTGTACTGGAGGAGTGTTAGTGCTGCGGGGGCCTCCTTTCCTGTACTGGAGGAGTGTTAGTGCTGCAGGGGGCCTCCTTTCCTGTACTGGAGGAGTGTTAGTGCTGCGGGGGCCTCCTTTCCTGTACTGGAGGAGTGTTAGTGCTGCGGGGGCCTCCTTTACTGTACTGGAGGAGTGTTAGTGCTGCGGGGGCCTCCTTTACTGTACTGGAGGAGTGTTAGTGCTGCGGTGGCCTCCTTTACTGTACTGGAGGACTGTTAGTGCTGCGGGGACCTCCTTTCCTGTACTGGAGGAGTGTTAGTGCTGCGGGGACCTCCTTTACTGTACTGGAGGAGTGTTAGTGCTGCGGGGACCTCCTTTCCTGTACTGGAGGAGTGTTAGTGCTGCGGGGGCCTCCTTTACTGTAGTAAGAGCTGACAAGACGCTTCCATCGCTCTCGGCGGAGGAGATGATGTTACTGGCTGAAGGCTGCCATCAAATATTTATAGGAGGAGTTGGGAAGTTTTCGAGCTGCATATTATGGTTACAGTGTAGTCAGAGCACTCACCTTCTCTGCTGCTTTTAATGTTCTTTACATAATTTATGTCCCAGTCTATTGATTCTTTTGGGCTGAAAGCCACTCTGTGGAAATACCAGGAAATCTCTCGGCTGCTGCTCCACTTACTGCGCCAATTCTTGTGTCCAGAGGCAGCGCGTATAAATGGCGAGCCCGGGGAGGACATGTATGACACGGGCCCCTGCCTGCCACTGACCGCGGAACCACAGGGATGATGAGCGTTATGCTGCAGGTCACCTGGGGGTTGTAGTCCTCAGGATTTTATTATGTGCAAAGTGCAGGAATAAGATTTCCGGACGCTTGGATTCCGTGAAACAACCTGTAACGTGTTTCCAAACCACTATGTCTCCAACTGCGCCATCAGCCATGTTTCCCAGAGGTTTCCTCCACTGGGGGGGTTTCCTCTGCTAGGTGCCGGGGGTTGTCTGGGCATGCTGGGAGTTGTAGTTTTGCAATATCTGAAGGCCCACTGGTTAGAAAACACTGCTCTAAGCCCAAGGAAAGGGCAATCCTCCGGCCATGGTTCCCTAGAGGTTTCCTCTACTGGGAGTTTTACTTCTTCTAGTTGCTTAGAGCTGTGTTTCCAAATTGCTGTGCCTCTAACTGTTGCAAAACTACAACTCCCATCATGCTTGGACAGCTGAAGGCGAATGCTGGGAGTTGTAGTTTTGCAACAGCTGGAGGCCCACTGGTTAGGAATAACTGCTTTAAACCTAAGGGAGGCCAATCCTCCAGCCATTGTTCCCTAGAGGTTTCCTCCACTGGGGGTTTTTCCTCTCCTGGGTGCTGGAGGCTGTAGGTCAGTGTTTCACAACCAGTGTGCCTCCAGCTGTTGCAAAACTACAACTCCCAGCATGCCCGAACAGCCGTTGGAGGGGGTGTGACGGCTGTAGTCACCAGTCTCCGGCACGGAGCAGAGTTCGCTCCGTGCAGGAATGACCGGGGTGCCTTCGGATACGGGATAAGTCAAATAAATCAAAAGAATATCACAAAGGGGTCCAAGAGCCAAGATGAGAAGAAAAGAAAGGACTGACGGACGGCGCCTCGTGTATTTACCCTCAATAGATCGGGTGGTGGGTGGGGGGGCAACCCCACGGGGCTTATAGATGGCCGCTCACCTTGAGATCTATGCAAAAAAGCATATCACCCACGATATAATCTGGGTACTGTAGTGCGAGTCGCTGCTATGCCGATGGGTTGCAGGAGGAAACAAGTCGTCCTGGGAGTCAATATTAGAAGTAGAGCAGGAAAAAACCCTCAGGTATGGCGCTGCAGACTCTTGTAGACAGATGAGGCAGAGGCCAAAGGTAATAGGAAAGTCCTCAGCAGGACATTTTATTAAAAAAACAATAAAATGGACAAGATTACGCGTTTCGGGAGGATCCCTCCCTTCCTCAGATCAGGATCCTGATCTGAGGAAGGGAGGGATCCTCCCGAAACGCGTAAACTTGTCCATTTTATTGTTTTTTTAATAAAATGTCTTGCTGAGGACTTTCCTATTACCTTTGGCATCCGCCTCATCTGTCTACAAGAGTCTGCAGCGCCATACCTGAGGGTTTTTTCCTGCTCTACTTCTAACAAGAGCCAAGATGGATGCAGCCCAGTAGTGCTGCCCGTGTATTGTCTTCTTTGTGGGGGCTGATGGGGTCTCCACCAATATCTGTTGTCCCAATGCATTGTCAGAACATGTTCGTAATATCTCTTTAAGCTCCAATTCTCATTGTCTTGACGCCTCCACTACTGTAGTTCGGGAATCGTCTGAACAGATGTTTTATATTACGTTTGATTTCGATCTTTATGAATTTACAGGTTTCTTATCAGAATTTCCCATCTGCCGCCTCCCGCTGCCATTTTGAACAGTTAAATTGAAAAACATGATGCTGTTTGTTTTTTGTTTGTTTTTTACTCTCTCTGGATAACCAGGTAGGAGAGCGCGTCTTCCGTGGTGCAGTATTTGTGATTTCACGAGCTGTCGCCTGCTCGGCGCTCTGCGCTCCGCGGATCCATGTTATTCCTGTATGCAGCTTGTTTCTCCCGGAGACGGCTCCCAGCCTGTTTACTTTATTCTTTTTTTTTGTGTGTGTTGCTGATTTTGAACCTGTCAAGTGTGTTTGCTCTCATGTGGAGCACAAACCTGCTGTAACCTGCGCGCTGACTATTGTTCTGAGCCCCAGCGAAGCCCTGGTCACACCTGCCGACGGCTCACGTCATGTCACACGGTGGCTCTGGGGTGTTTCCAGCCGGGTTGTTAGGTGTTAGGTTTTGCGTTGCTGATGTCACGTCTGTAGTTGTGCAGTCCAGGCATCCCAGATCCTGCCGGTAATTGCAGGTGTTACATTACTGGGGTATGAGAATGAGCGAGCGCTCTTCTTGTTAAGTGGCAGAGCGTGCCAACAGCTAATTCCTCTCTTGTGAAAGTGAAGCGCCTTAATCTGGAACACATTCCTGCGAGCAGCCGAAGAGGAGCGAGGAGAGGAATCTCAATGGCTTGGATTAAAAAGGTTTAGACGAATTATTACGAAAACGTATCTCTCTATAAAGTCTGTTGTCGTCGCCTTCCCATAAATACTTGGAACCAGTCGCAATGTGTCACGTAACTAAGTGTTCACAACTAATAGTCATGGTTCAAACATGAAATGCGTCAGTAATGTAAATATTTTTCATTTTATTTTACACAGTGTTTTTTTTTTGTTTTCTCATTCATTCTATGCTATGTTCACACCTCGGAATTTCAGTGCGGAATTCCGCATTGGAATTCTGAACGGAGAAACCGCAGCAGCAGAGTCCCATTGTATTCAAGGGATTCTGCTGCGTTGTGCACATGGCGGAATTTTCGCACCAGATGTTTCTTTCTGCAGATTCCGCACGGAAAGCATTGCCATCTGTGAGACGGCGCATTCGATCCTAGGACCACACAGGAATACGCCGTCTTATAGATGACAATGCGTTCCGTGCAGAGTCCACAGAAAGAATGGACAGGTTAATTCTTTATTGACTGAGACAACTTCTAATGTAAGTCTATGGATGGCCTCAGTCTCCTTCATGGAGAGCGGGGGGGGGGGGGGATGTTGGGATATGGGGGTGGCGGAATGATCAGTTGCACGGTACTCTCCCCACTGTGCGATTAGTCTAGGTCTGCGCACTTAGACCCTGACTGAACAAAATTTGGGACATAACACTTTAAAAAATGCTATGTGTTATCCAATGATTAAATTGGTACTCCGGTGAAAACCCTTTTTTTTTTTTTTTTTAAATCAACTGGTGCCAGAAAGTTAAACAGATTTGTAAATTACTTCTATTAAAAAATCTTAATCCTTCCTGTACTTATTAGCTGCCGAATACTACAGTGGAAATTCTTTTCCGTTTGAAACACAGAGCTCTCTGCTGACATCACGAGCACAGTGCTCTCTGCTGACATCTCTGTCCATTTTATGAACTGTCCAGAACAGCATATGTTTGCTATGGGGATTTCCTTTTACGCTGGCAGTTCCTAAAATGGACAGAGATGTCAGCAGAGAGCTCTGTATTTCAAACGGAAAATAATTTCCACTGTAGTATTCAGCAGCTAATAAGTACAGGAAGAATTAAGATTTTTTAATAGAAGTAATTTACAAATCTGTTTAACTTTCTCGCACCAGTTGATTAAAAAAAAAAAAGTTTTTCACCGGAGTACCCCTTTAAACATTATAACTTATACATACGGTGGGAGAAACGAGGTGATCACTTGGGGGGGGTCTGATCTTGAGGACCCCCACTGATCATCAGGACGGAGATCCTTTGTTTGAATGAAGCAGCAGCGCATACAGTGGGGCAAAAAGTATTTAGTCAGCCCCCAATTGTACAAGTTCTCCCCCTTATAAAGATGAGGCTGTAATTATCATCATAGGTTATAACCTCAACTATGAGACAGAATGAGAAAAAAATCCATAAAATCACATTGTCTGATTATTAAAGAATTTATCTGCAAATTATGGTGGGAAATAAGTATTTGGTCACCTACAAACAAGCAAGATCTCTGGCTCTCACAGACCTGTAACTTCTTCTTTAAAGGGGAACTCCACTGTAAAACATTTGCTTCTAAATCAACTGGTACCAGAAAGTTAAACATATTTTTAAATTACTTCTATTTAAAAATCTTAATCCTTCCAGTACTTATAAAAATGAGAGGCTGTAATTTCCATCATAGGTTATAACCTCAACTATGAGAGACAGAATGAGAAAAAAATCCATAAAATCCCATTGTCTGATTATTAAAGAATTTATTTGCCCCTCTGTAGGCTCGACCTCTATTCTCTATCTATGGGACTGTGGATGAATACAACACTCGGCTATCCTTAGAGAACAGAGTGAAAGCTAAGCGTGCGCACTGCTGTACCATTCTCTCGGGGGTCAAGGGACCCCTGTTCTAATAATCAATGGAGGTCCCTATCAGCTTCTTATGGATAGTGGATAACCTTTAATCTTGGGATAACCCCTTTAGCTTGTAGCTTCTGGGCCCCATATGCCAATTATAATACAGGTCTCTTATGGGGCAGATGTGCTTTGGGGCCCCCTTAGGCACCAGGGCCCCGGTGCGACTGAACATGAATTTTAGTCAACCCATTAATTTCTGTGAGCTGGAAACAGATCCATTGGAACATGTTTTATATTGCAGAAAAAACGGCATCCGCATAATTAATATAATAAAACTCATATAGGGGAAAAAACAGGACGTTAATAATATCATTTAAATGGATTATAACTATTTACCTTTTATACTCGAGTATATGCCTAGTTTTTCAGCACGATTTTTCGGGCTGAAAACGCCCCCCTCGGCTTATACTCGAGTGAACTCTCCGCCTGTCAATCCCTTCTCAGTGGTCTTCAACCTGCGGCCCGGGCATGTTGGGTGTTGTTGTAGTTTTGAAACCTCTGGAGGTCCGCAGGTTGAAGACCACTGCGGCCTTAATCATCATCCAGTTAGGGTGAGCTGGTCCGGGCCATCTATGCTGCAGGGACCGTCCGGTGGGGATGGTTAGTCGTTGCAGGCTGTCCACTTTCACCAGGGAGGCCCTCTTCTCCGCGATTCGGGCCTGGCCCCGGACTAGTGACGTTGCCTTGACGATGACGCACAGGGACGTTTACTAGTCATTTTATCCAGGAAAGTTTTTGGCATTTAGTAGTTACAATATCTTATGAAATGAATCCGGACTGAAAATAAAGAACATTCTGAAGTGTTTTCCGCTCCTGCAGTAAAGTTTACAGAGAGAATAATAATTGTGAGGATCTGTCGGCCCCGCGCTGTGACGTCCATTGACTTTACAATTTTTATCCATCAGAACAGACGTATAGAATTGTTCCCCCTGCATCTAGTGCCGTGTTCCAAACTTTGCTGTTCTCCAGTTGTTCGAAAAACTACAACCCCCAGCATGCCTTGTCAGCCAGAGTTTCAAGACCTATTTTCTCTGATATGGTGGATTGTGCATCTGCAAGTTCAGGACTCCGTGGGTGTTTGCTATGAAGCTGCTCTCTCCTCCATTTATTTCTACATGCCTATGGGTCTGCAACTGTTGTAAAACTACAACTCCCAGCATGCCCTGACAACCACAGTTTCAATACCTTCTTTCTCTGATATGGCTGCTTGTGCATCTGCAAGTTCAGGACCCATTGACTGTTCCCTATGAAGCTGCTCTCGCCTCCATTTATATCTATATGACATAGCACAGTATTGTCCCAACTGTGTGTTCCCAGCTGTTGTAAAACTACAACTCCCAGCATGCCCTGCCATAGTTTCAAGACCTATTTACTCTGATATGGCTGCTTGTGGATCTGCAAGTTCAGGACCCATTGGCCGTTCCCTATGAAGCTGCTCTCGCCTCCATTTTTTTTCTATAGCATAGTAATGCCCCAACTGTGGGTCTCCAGCTGTTGTAAAACCACAACTCCCAGCATGCCCTGGAAACCAAAGTTTGAAACCTTCTTTCTCTGATATGACTGCTGATCTGCAAGTTCAGGACTCAATGGGTATTCCTTATGAAGCTGCTCTCTCCTCCATTTTTTCCCTATAGCACAGTAATGCCCAAACTGTGTGTCTCCAGCTGTTGTAAAACCACAACTCCCAGCATGCCCTGACAACCACAGTTTCAATACCTGCTTTCTCTGATATGGCTGCTTGTGCATCTGCAAGTTCAGGACCCATTGGCTGTTCCTTATGAAGCTGCTCTCTCCTCCATTTATTTCTATATGACATAGCACAGTATTGTCCCAACTGTGTGTTCCCAGCTGTTGTAAAACTACAACTCCCAGCATGCCCTGCCATAGTTTCAAGACCTATTTTCTCTGATATGGTGGCTTTTGGATCTGCAAGTTCAGGATTCCGTGGGTTTTCCCTATGAAGCTGCTCTCTCCTCCATTTATTTCTATATGCCATAGCACAGTATTGCCCCTATTGTAGCTCACCACAACTCCCAGCATGCCCTGGCAACCAAAGTAAAAAAAAAAGCAGCTTTCTCTGATATGGTGGATTATGCATCTGCAAGTTAAGGAATTAGTGAGTGTTCCCTATGAAGCTGCTCTCTCCTCCATTTATTTTTGTATGCCAAAGCACAGTATTTTCCTGACTGTGGGTCTCCAGCTGTTGTAAAACAACAACTCCCAGCATGCCCTGGCAACCAAAGTTTAAAAACCTGCTTTCTCTGATATGGCTGCTTGTGGATCTGCAAGTTCAGGACTCCGTGGGTGTTTGCTATGAAGCTGCTCTCTCCTCCATTTATTTTTATATGCTGTAGCACAGTATTGCCCCAACTGTGTATCTGTAACAGTTGTAAAACCACAACTCCCAGCATGCCCTGACAACCGAAGTCCTGCTTTCTCTGATATGGTTGCTTGTGCATCTGCAAGTTCATTATTCCGTGGACATTACCTAGGAAGGCCGTTTTTTTTCTCCACTCCTTAAGTAAATGCTTTAGCGCAGCCTTTGGCTTTCAGGACATATTGGACATAATTAATGTAATTTAATTACTGTAATTTAAACAGTTTGGCGATCCACAGGTTGGGAAAACTGGTGTAGAATATCGCAGGGACGGCATTATATTGTATCTCATTGCAGTCAACAGTTGATTCAATGGAAATGCTCTGTCCCCAACCAGGGAGCCTCCATCTGTTGCAAAACTACAACTCCCAGCATGCCCGGACAGCCAAAGGCTGTCCGGGCAAGCTGGGAGTTGTGGTTTTGCAACAGATGGAGGCACCCTGCTCCAAAGCAACAGATGGGGATCCTTATAGACCCTCTTTTATTACCTCTAATAGGCATCAAATACTCCCCCCCCCCCCCCCCCCCAGCCATCCTCCCCATGGTACAGCCGGTGCAATGAATAAGTAGGCCATTATCTTCTGTGCACCTTGTCGCTATTCGCACGCGTCTTGCCGCGAACAGGCTCCAATGCAGTCGGACAGGCAGAAAAGTGTAATTAGCAGCTAGGGTTTCCGATTTGCAGCAGTTGAGTACGGGCGAGTCTTGTTCACAGACACTTTTATTTATGTTGCTTCTCCGTCATTATTTTTCATGCCGAGCTGCAGAGAGAGAGAGAGAGAGAACGAAGGTTCTGTGACCTAGATAGAAAGGAGCGCGGTGAGCGATGTGCGCTTGATCCTGACTGCTACTCGCAATATGTGTGATGGAGGAAAATGAACGGGTCTCAGTGTGTGTCAGACAACAAGAAAATTAGGCTTGTGAATCATGGTTCGGAGATACGTTATATACTACTCTGATCATTCATTTAACGCTGCTACATGCATGATGAAGGGAGAGGTGCCGGCACATTCGTCTTCATCACTGTTTCCGCGAGATTCAACCTGTAATGGAGGATTTGGCTTCCCATGAATAATGGGGCCATATTAAATTACTTAAATGGAAAATATTTTTTGAATGTTTTTGTTTAAAGGGGTCATTCAACATAAGGTGACTTTAGTACTTACCCTGCCAGACAGTAATGGACATGCTTAGGAAGGATCCGTGCTTGTCTTGGGGCTAAATGGCTGTGTTGGGAATCCACTATAATGCTGCTGCTTTTTTTGGGGGAAATGGCTATTTCTTGTTGGATTTTCCTCCCTCCAACTACAAATCCCAGGATCCCTTGTTTATAAGTGTGAGGTGACTTATCTCCCTCCCACACACATCCTTCACTCACTAATTGCAGCACAGCTGAGCTCCCTTCCATGCGTGCTGTGCTTGAAACTACAATTCCCAACAACCATGTGGATGATGATCTCTCAGCCAGCGGTTGCTCCACCCATTGAAGCACAGACAGGCTCCTTTTCAACACCTGACTGGTGATGTAATGTCTCTTACCACACTGCAAGCTGGAAAAAGGTGAAACAACACTCATTTTGTATGCTGCTAAAAAACACAGGTACATACACTATATTATGAACTACACTGACTTTACAGTTAAACTGAAATACAGTCAAATTAAAAATAAAAATCCCGGAATTCCCCTATTTATTTGAATTTTATTTTTACTCATTTACTTATTTTATTTATTTTATTTTTTTCATGTTCTTCTATCTGTTGCTTTTTCCGTCTGGGCTTTGTTTTGGCTGTTTATTTCGGCTTTGTAATGTACATTTTTTTCTAAGCCAAAGTAAAGCTAAAAGCTTCATGGTGTGACTATTAAAATATAAAAATGTATGTCACAAGTGCACTCATGAATTCAAACATTTTAAGAAAAAGAGACAGATAGAAGAACAAGAAAATAAAAAAAAATTAAAATAAATGAGTAAAAATGAAATTCTAACAAAAAGAAATAAAGATACAGAAAAAATTCCCCCCAAAAAGTGTGTGTGTGTGTGTGTGTGGGGGGGGGGGGGGGTAGGCTGTCAATCACAGTGTGTGTGTGGTTGGGGTAGGCTGTCAATCACAGTGTGTGTGGTTGGGGTAGGCTGTCAATCACAGTGTGTGTGGGGGGGGGTAGGCTGTCAATCACAGTGGGGGTGGGGTAGGCTGTCAATCACAGTGTGTGTGTGGTTGGGGTAGGCTGTCAATCACAGTGGGGGTGTGGTTGGGGTAGGCTGTCAATCACAGTGTGTGTGTGGGTGGGGTAGGCTTTCAATCACAGTGTGTGTGTGGGTGGGGTAGGCTGTCAATCACAGTGTGTGTGGGGGTGGGGTAGGCTGTCAATCACAGTGTGTGTGTGTGGTTGGGGTAGGCTGTCAATCACTGTGTGTGTGTGGGTGGGGTAGGCTGTCAATCACAGTGTGTGTGTGGGTGGGGTAGGCTGTCAATCAGAGTGTGTGTGTGGTTGGGGTAGGCTGTCAATCACAGTGTGTGTGTGTGTGGGTGGGGTAGGCTGTCAATCACAGTGTGTGTGGTTGGGGTAGGCTGTCAATCACAGTGTGTGTGGTTGGGGTAGGCTGTCAATCACAGTGTGTGTGTGGGTGGGGTAGGCTGTCAATCACAGTGTGTGTGTGGTTGGGGTAGGCTGTCAATCACAGTGTGTGTGTGGTTGGGGTAGGCTATCAATCACAGTGTGTGTGTGTGTGGTTGGGGTAGGCTGTCAATCACAGTGTGTGTGTGGGTGGGGTAGGCTGTCAAACACAGTGTGTGTGTGGTTGGGGTAGGCTGTCAATCACAGTGTGTGTGTGGTTGGGTTAGGCTGTCAATCACAGTGTGTGTGTGGTTGGGGTGGCTGTCAATCACAGTGTGTGTGTGGTTGGGGTAGGCTGTCAATCACAGTGTGTGTGGTTGGGGTAGGCTGTCAATCACAGTGTGTGTGTGGTTGGGGTAGGCTGTCAATCACAGTGTGTGTGGGTGGGGTAGGCTGTCAATCACAGTGTGTGTGTGTGTGGTTGGGGTAGGCTGTCAATCACAGTGTGTGTGTGGGTGGGGTAGGCTATCAATTACAGTGTGTGTGTGTGGGTGGGGTAGGCTGTCAATCACAGTGTGTGTGTGGGTGGGGTAGGCTGTCAATCACAGTGTGTGTGTGGGTGGGGTAGGCTGTCAATCACAGTGTGTGTGTGGTTGGGGTAGGCTGTCAATCACAGTGTGTGTGTGGGTGGGGTAGGCTGTCAATCACAGTGTGTGTGTGGGTGGGGTAGGCTGTCAATCACAGTGTGTGTGTGGGTGGGGTAGGCTGTCAATCACAGTGTGTGTGTGGTTGGGGTAGGCTGTCAATCACAGTGTGTGTGGTTGGGGTAGGCTGTCAATCACAGTGTGTGTGGGTGGGGTAGGCAGGACTCTTGTTGTTTCTCCTAGGAGTCCTGTCAGAATTTTCTCAGCTTTTTTTCCCCTCAGAAATCCTGTTCCAGATCATGTAAACTTATATATCAGGGAGTTCGGCTTCTCTCCCTCTGTCATATTCTATTCTCAGATATGGCGGCAGAAATTACCCAACAGTTCCCTTTAAGCGTTTCCCAGTTTACAGACAACTCTTACACTGCATACTGGTTTCCATTTAGCACTCTTTAGAGGTGGCGGCTCTTGAAGGTTAGAAGAACTCACAAATGTGTCTGCGTATTTCTCACCTTCCATTATATCTGATAGGACCGAGCTCAGAGTCTACGTGAACAATACAGTCTTGTTGGAAAACAATGAAAAGTTACAAGCTGTACGTGTAAAGAACAGTTTATAGATATCAGGTGGAACAGGACAGAGTTGTCTGCAGCTCACACGATGACGAAAAAGTATCAACCCCAAAATATATACTGTATAATTCTATATACAAAATATATGCTGTTTATACTGTATACTCATGGCAGCACAAGGCGGGTCCAGCCGAGGACCAGCAGACGGATACACAGCGTTTACTGCTGGAACTCGTCAGCTCTGGAAAATGAAATTACCAATGTTTTACCAAAGTCTCCACTAATCTCATGATTTCCTGTCATTTCTGTCTTCTGCCGTATTTTAATGAAATTATAGTGATGCTGGGAAATTCTGATTCTCATGTTACCTGCAGTTACCTGGAGATCTATATAAACCACATGAGCGGCAGTAATTCACTGGAAACCTCATCATTTTCGATGTCTACAATGCATAAAGAAGCATAAAGTAGGAAAAAATGTCATCTATGTATCTTAAATGTTACAGTCAGTAACTTCTTCCTTGTTTCTGTTGAATGGAGAAGCAGCTGCGATTACCTTAGAGATTGGTGATATATATTGGGTAGGATACACCTTTTGGTTTTAGAACTAGGTGCTGATCCATAATACCATGACAGCTTCACAGAGTAAGTGCCGTATTATACAGCCCAGCCTGATACAAGCCTATCACGATTATCGGGTGGGCAGACCTGCATGAACAAGTGCCGGATCGTTCGTACGGCCCATTTCTTCTATCATACATCAGCCACACATGACCTATAACACAGAGCAATATGCAGTCAATGAACAATGTTTGTTTTTTAACATGTAAAAACCTGGAAGCATTTATTTGTTCATAGGCTAATCACTGGGCCTATTACATAGGGTGAATATTGGCCGGTTATAGGGCCCTTACTTATTATTCTGTTCCACCACACCCTAAACACGTCTTGTTGGACTGAGATCTGCTACCTATGCAGCTGCTGTAGACAGGGCCGACTCTGCCTATAGGCAAAATAGGCAGCCACCTAGAGCGCTCTCTTGATGGTGGTGGGAGCGCCGCTCTTCCTGCCACAAGAAATGTAGACAGCTAGCATCCAAACCGCAGCATGAGGAGGAGGTTTGTTACAGTGTGTCATCCCAGTAGTATGGCGGGGCATGTCAAAGGGTGGGCCAATGGGTGGTGTCAAGGGGAGGCCAAATTATCTTTTGCCTTGGGGGACAAAAATCCTTGCACCAGCCCTTGCTGTATATAGGGGTTGCCCGTAGTAGATTTGTGGATTGTGGCCTGTTATGATTATGTATTAAAATGTGAACTGTCTAAGCTGTAATTAGTTTGATGATGACTAACATGGGGTGTGGGGTCCAAACAAACTTCTGATCTTCATAGTTAACATTGCAAGGAAATATGGATTTTGCTGCTGGAGGGTTTTAAGGTAACGGTACTAGAAGAATCACAGGTTGGCAGCATATGGTGCTGGGTGGGTGGTCATGGTTGGTATCAGCCTAAAAGACAAGTCAAGTATGAGACAGGCGTAAAACGAGAGTGATAACTAAAAGTAGCACTACAGGTACGAGGCATAGTATCCAAGGGTCTAGGCAGCGGTGTACTCTGGATCCCCCCATACACATTACAGACTTGGCTGGTCACAACTTTACAGTAAACTCTTTAGAATTTTTTTTATAAATCAACTAATGCCAGTCAGACTGGAACTACACAACTTCCTGTGGAGAATACAGCAGTTGATAAGTACTGGAAGGGTTAAGATTTTTATATAGAAGTCATTTACAAATCTGTTTAACTCTTCACCAGTTGGTTTGAAAACTTTGTGTTTCCCACCAGAGTACCCCTTTAAGACTCTGGGAACATCAATGTACACAGCAGTCTGTAATCTGCCCATGGCGACGCCGGCACAGACTGATAAAGTATTCCATTAGTTACATCCAGATGTGATCCTGTTTTATAAATGGCTACAGAAACTAAAAGGGAACAGAATAAAAATGAACCAATAAATTGTTTTATGGAACATCTTTCCATTGGTCATAGCCATTTGTCGGTGCAGGTGATCTGCTCCGCACCAATACGACTGGATTCCTGCCGGTTCCACATTTCCTTTAGATACAGGATTCTACAGGGTATAAATTCGTTCTCAGCATAAAATGTGTCCTTCACCTAAGATCGGTGTAACCAGCTGGGTGCATTTTATGTTCTTGTTACTAACACGTCTCAGCACATGTGGAACATGCTTAATATTTAATGTGCAGCATTTACTGTTTCCAATCAGGATCCTCGTCCACCTCGACCCCTGAGCCATTTCTGCTTCCCAAAGATGTTTAGCGGCAAAATGTTCAGGGAGGGAATTAGTGCAAGGTCAGTGGAACCGTTCTTAAGAGGAGACGGAATCAGCTGATTCAGAACATTGACTGTAAGGGTGCATTCTCACGGCCGTCTGTCCCCGTTTTTTTATCCCTGTTTCGGCTCCGCTCTTGCAGGCTGTAAATGGGTTAAAAAAGTTGTTTTTTTTAAATCCCATTCATGTCAATAGTTTTTTTATACAATCCGTTTACATGTCATCCATTTGCATCCGTTTTTTGTCAATCCATTTTTTGATACGTTTTTACTTCTGAGCAGGCTTAGAACATCCATTTGTATCCGTTATTGTCGTTTTTTTTTTATTTTTTTTTTTAAGAACTGGACGGGTCTAGACAGTCGTGTGAACGCAGCCTAACAGGTAAGATTTAATACAGCCCCAAAGAAATAAAGATACATAGTATCACTCGAGCCTTTCGATACCTTGAAGAATCTCTATTGGGGTGTGCAGCCCCTAAAATCCACTCCGCTACCATAAGGAGGATCACAAATGCATAAAAACATGGAGAACTCTCTCTGTGGGACTCAAAATGGGCAAAAATGGAAAGAAAGAGGCGCAACAAAGAGTCTCTCTCCTGGGGGGGTTAACTATGTCCACTGGGCACCATGTAACACCCCAAAAACATAGTCTGGTGCAGGATCCTGGTTAGACAGTCTAAGAATCTAAAAGATTTATCACACAGTCTAATGTACAGATATGTCTGACACATTTTTGAACGGTCTAGTTTAAGTGTACACAATCCAACAATTAATTTGAGCAAATCTGAGCTATTAAGTATTTTTTTTTTTTTTTAATTAGCATTTTCTGCAACAAAAGCTGAAGCAGAAAATCAACAGCAAATCCATCATGTGTGGCCATACTTTGAAGAGGTATTCCGGTGTTTGGTAAAAAAAAATTAGAAATAGAAAAAAGGCCATACTTACCTAACCCCGATCCCCCACAGCTCCTTTTCAGCTCTGTCTGGTTTCTCAATCTCTCGGCTGATTGATCTAAAGTTGTAGATTTAAAGGGGTACTCCACTGCCCCAGCGTTCAGAACGTTTTGTTCCGAACACTGAGTGCGGGCTACAAGGTTGTGACATCACGGCCATGCCCCTTGTGACATCACACCACGCCCCCTCAATGCAAGTCTATGGAGTACCCCTTTAATGTCCCATGAAAAAACTATCAGTACCTGTGGATCCTGTATACAATGTATAAATGGCGCAGACTATATTTGTTGCGTCCTCTAGCAGGATGACATTATTCTGCAATCAGGAGAAATCCTTATTTGCTTTCATGGGTGACCCCTGAAGTTTTCGGACCCCCATTGCACTTGCTTCTTCTGTATCGTCAATACCTTCTCTGCTGGACTTGTCTGCTACAATCCCAATAATTATAAGTGTATTACATCTGAGCAGCATTATGTAATCTCTCCGAACACGTCTGTAAATCCAGCCTGGATTTTGTGTTTATTATCATATTAATAGATGGCAGCTTGGTGAATGTTGTCATGCAGGACGGCAGGAGACTCGGACGTGACCGCCATCACCACAATATCATTTCTATCCATTTTTTACCAAATTGGTGTCTGCAGGGAATTATTTGGGTCATCCCCGAGGATAGATATAGATATATATATATATATTTTTTTTTAAGCATTTTATTACATTAGGAGCTGGAGCATCAGGCATCTCCCAGGGAAGATTTATCTTTCATTCTCAGTAATGGATGAGCAGGGAGAAGAAAGCGCTTGGCTCCTCGTGAGTGCCCCACCGCGGCAATGCCATTTAAAGTGTGAATCAGGATTTAAGCCCTTAGAGAGTGATAGATTGCTGTTTCCTGAGCCCCCGGTGATTTCAGCTTCAAACATCCTCCAGATGAATCCTCTGCGCTGCTTTCTGCTGCCTCCGGACACCAATACTTCTATGGCAGGACTGTAGAGAGGGGACAATCTATCTGCTGGAACCAGTAGAAATGTGACATCTAAAGCTGTCCATAGACACCCAGACCGAACCTGCGGCCTTCATACAATCGGAACAATCAGATCATTGCAACGCAGAATACTGGACTATCGAGAATCATTACAATGCAGAATACTGGACTATTGAGAATCATTACAATGTAGAATACTGGACTATTGAGAATCATTACAATGCAGAATACTGGACTATTGAGAATCCTTACAATGCAGAATACTGGACTATTGAGAATCATTACAATGCAGAATACTGGACTATTGAGAATCATTAAAATGCAGAATACTGGACTATTGAGAATCATTAAAATGCAGAATACTGGACTATTGAGAATCATTGCTGTCACGCTTCGGCTGGCAGGAGTTGGATCCTCTGTGCCAGAGAGGGATTGGCGTGGACCGTGCTGGTGGACCGGTTCTAAGTTGCTACTGGTATTCACCAGAGCCCGCCGCAAAGCGGGATGGTCTTGCAGCGGCGGTAGCAACCAGGTCGTATCCACCAGCAACGGCTCTACCTCTCTGACTGCTGAAGATAGGCGCGGTACAAGGGAGTAGACAAGAGCAAGGTCGGACGTAGCAGAAGGTCGGGGCAGGCAGCAAGGATCGTAGTCAGGGGCAACGGCAGGAGGTCTGGAACACAGGCTAGGAACACACAAGGAAACGCTTTCACTGGCACAATGGCAACAAGATCCGGCGAGGGAGTGCAGGGGAAGTGAGGTATAAATAGGGAGTGCACAGGTGAACACACTAATTAAGCCAACTGCGCCAATCAGTGGCGCAGTGGCCCTTTAAATTGCAGAGACCCGGCGCGCGCGCGCCCTAAGGAGCGGGGCCGCGCGCGTCGGGACAAGACCGACGGAGAGCGAGTCAGGTACGGGAGCCGGGATGCGCATCGCGAGCGGGCGCCTCCCGCATCGCGAATCGCATCCCGGCTGAGAGAGGTATCGCAGCGCACCCGGTCAGCAGGTCTGACCGGGGCGCTGCAATTGCGAGGATGTTGCGAGCGCTCCGGGGAGGAGCGGGGACCCGGAGCGCTCGGCGTAACAATTGCAATGCAGAATACTGGACTATTGAGAATCATTAAAATGCAGAATACTGGACTATTGAGAATCATTAAAATGCAGAATACTGGACTAATGAGAAAAATTGCAACACAGAATACCAAAATGCCAAAAATCACTAGGCTATTAACAATCATTGCAATGCAAAATACAAAAAAAAATATATATATATATATATATGTATATGTATATTTCAACACAGAATACTGAACTAATAAGAATCATTGCAATGCAGAATACTAGAAAAATCATTACAATATGAATAATAGAATCAGGATAATGCAGAATACGAAAAAAAAAATCATTGTAACGCAGGATACTAGGCTATTAAGAATCATTATTATGCAGAATAATAAAAATCATTACTATGTGAAAAATAGAATCAGTATAATACAGAATACAAAAATAGCATTGTGAAGCAGGATAAAGGAATACCAGAGATCATTACAATGTGAAAAATAGACTCAACAATCAGTATACCAGAATACCAAAATGTAAATATAATAACATTGTGAAGCAGGATAAAGGAATACCAAAAAGCATTATAATGGGAAAAATGGACTCACCAATCAGTATAATGCAGAATACCAAAATGTAAATATAATAACATTGTGAAGCAGGATAAAGGAATACCAAAAATCATTATAATGGGAAAAATGGACTCACCAATCAGTATAATGCAGAATACCAAAATGTAAATATAATAACATTGTGAAGCAGGATAAAGGAATACCAAAAATCATTATAATGGGAAAAATGGACTCACCAATCAGTATAATGCAGAATACCAAAATGTAAAACAAAAAACATTGTGAAGCAGGATATAGGAATACCAATAATCCATTGCATTGTAGAATACAAGACCATCAAGAATCATTATAATGTAGAATACCAAAAGTCATTGCAACGCACCACATAAAAATGTCTTACAATAGTAAATAGAATGGGGATAGGATCTTCTTATAGCCTGGGGGCCCTATGTGCCTGCCATGATGATTTTTCAGCATGCTGGGAGTTGTAGGTCCGCAGTTTGTGGATGTGGACCCTGTAAGAATGCATAGTACAGCATGTGGCGGAACGTGCCTCCATTTAATTCCATTGGAATGTAGAGGTAGACTGAGAAGCAGCATGACACCATGATAGTATAAAAGTACTTTATTACAGATCCACAGCCACGAGCATGGACCCCTGTGTCTGTACAGTGCAGTAGAATATAGGTATCTGGGGTAATATAACTGCATTGTAGTATTCACACGTCTCACAGGGTTTGGGCAGTAAGACCCCTTATAGACCATGTAATGGCGGCCATAAATATCTGTCACCAATTCTAATACGAGTTAACAGAAATAGCCGTATAGAATAGTCAAAGACTGCACACAAGGGACGATTCAAGGAATAAAGGTCTGAACAAATCACAGGGGTTTTCCCACCAGATCTATTACCAGTATTCAATTCAAATTCAAAGAGGTCCTCAAGGTCCAAAGGTCTGGAAAATCATAATGACTATTGTTGAGCGTGAATATTCGAATAGCAAATTGTTTTCGCGAATATCGCAAATTATATTCGTTATGACAAATATTCCTTTTTCTTTTCTTTTTTTATTTTAGTTTCACAGTACACATCACAATGATGTGTACTACTGTACTGTGAAAATAAAAAGTGATCATCCCTCCCTGCTTCCAGCTTGTGGTCCAAAGAAGGCGAATATGCGAATGCGAATTTTATGCAAAACTTATGCGAATATTGGCACTTCCAGAGGACACTGATCCCTCCCTTCTTTTAGCTTGTGGGCCAATGAGAAGGATGCAAATACAGTTGTCAGAGGTTAGCAACATCCCGAGCAACCAATAAGAAAGTAGTTAGTTGAAAGATATAATCGCGCATGCGCATTTTGTGAATTTTATTACAAATTTCCCATGGAAAAAAGTGAACGAATATGCGAAATTCGCAAATATAGGTCGAATATTCCTCCAAATATTCGCAAAATTTAGCAAATTCAAATATGGCGTATGCCGCTCATCACTAATTATCAGTCCACCCTTGTCTTTAAGTAGAAAAAAATGCATGAAAAGCTGAATGTCTGTGAAACTACCTTAAAGGGGTACTCCGGTGGAAAACTTTCTTTTCAACTGGTGCCAGAAAGTTATACAGATTTGCAAATTACTTCTATTAAAAAATCTTAATCCTTCCAGTACTTATTAACTGCTGAATACAACAGAGGAAATTATTTTCTTTTTGGAACACAGAGCTCTCTGCTGACATCATGACTACAGTGCTCTCTACTGACATCTCTGTCCATTTTAGGAACTGTCCAGAGCAGCATATGTTTGCTATGGGGATTTTCTCCTACTCTGGGCAGTTCTTAAAATGGACAGATGTGTCAGCGGAGAGCACTGTGGTCATGATGTCAGCAGAGAGTTCTGTGTTCCAAAAAGAAAAGAATTTCCCCTGTAGTATTCAGCAGCTAATAAGTACTAGAAGGATTAAGATTTTTTAGTTGAAGTCATTTACAAATCTGTTTAACTTTCTGGCACCAGTTGATTAAAAAAAAAAAAAGTTTTGTACCGGAGTACCCCTTTAAGGTGTGCTATTACTAAAGTTTGTGCTTCTCACATTCCTTCCAAAGACTTTTGGTTGACACATCCTGGTGCCAGATTAAGGTAGATCCTCCCCTTCTACCATCAAGTTCAAAAAGGCATCAACAGTAAATCTTCATTTAAGATAAAATGTTTACATAATGAGCTGAAATTATAGTCTCTGTGCCATTATGTATTACCGTGCTCTCAAAGGGGTTATCCAGCTAATAACTGATCACAAGGGGTATGACCACTGACCCCCCCCCCCCCCCATGATTTTAGGAACCATCGGAGATAAACTGGTCTCACTCGGTCAATCACCAGCTGAGGCGGAACACAGCTGTTAATTGGCTGAGCTGCCTGTTGCTGCTGAGACTAGTACATCTTGGAAGGTTGGGTATGGAGTGCATAGAGGTGTTACGCCTAGCGCTCCGGGTCCCCGCTCCTCCCCGGAGCGCTCACGGCGTCTTTCTCCCTGCAGCGCCCCGGTCAGTCCCGCTGACCGGGAGCGCTGCACTGTTTTGGCCGTTGGGGATGCGATTCGCACAGCGGGACGCGCCCGCTCGCGAATCGCATCCCAGGTCACTTACCCGTCCCGGTCCCCTGCTGTCATGTGCTGGCGCGCGCGGCTCCGCTCTCTAGGGCGCGCGCGCGCCAGCTCTCTGAGACTTTAAAGGGCCAGTGCACCAATGATTGGTGCCTGGCCCAATTAGCTTAATTGGCTCCCACCTGCTCCCTGCCTTTATCTAGTCTCCTCCCTTGCACTCCCTTGCCGGATCTTGTTGCCTTGTGCCAGTGAAAGCGTTTAGTGTGTCCAAAGCCTGTGTACCTGAACTTCTGCTACCCATCCTGACTACGAACCTTGCCGCCTGCCCCCGACCTTCTGCTACGTCTGACCTTGCTTCTGCCTACTCCCTTGTACCGCGCCTATCTTCAGCAGCCAGAGAGGTGAGCCGTTGCTAGTGGATACGACCTGGTCACTACCGCCGCAGCAAGACCATCCCGCTTTGCGGCGGGCTCTGGTGAAAACCAGTAGTGGCTTAGAACCGGTCCACTAGCACGGTCCACGCCAATCCCTCTCTGGCACAGAGGATCCACTACCTGGAAGCCGAATCGTGACAGTAGATCCGGCCATGGATCCCGCTGAGGTGCCGCTGCCAAGTCTCGCTGATCTTCCCACGGTGGTCGCTCAGCAATCGCAGCAGATTGCCCAACAAGGACAGCAGCTGTCGCAGTTGACCGCCATGTTACAGCAAATTCTGCCTCTGCTACAGCAGCAACCATCTCCTCCGCCAGCTCCTGCACCTCCTCCGCAGCGAGTGGCCGCTCCTAACCTCCGCTTGTCCCTGCCGGACAAATTTGATGGGGACTCCAGACTCTGCCGTGGATTTTTGTCTCAGTGTTCCCTGCATATGGAGATGTTGTCAGACTTGTTTCCTACAGAACGGTCTAAGGTGGCATTCGTAGTAAGTCTTCTTTCAGGAAAGGCCTTGTCTTGGGCCACACCGCTCTGGGACCGCAATGATCCTGCCACAGCCACAGTCCAGTCCTTCTTTGCTGAAGTCCGAAGTGTCTTTGAGGAACCTGCCCGAGCCTCTTCTGCTGAGACTGCCTTGCTGAACCTGGTCCAGGGTAATTCTTCCGTTGGCGAGTACGCCATACAATTCCGTACTTTTGCTTCTGAACTATCCTGGAATAATGAGGCTCTCTGCGCGACCTTTAAAAAAGGCCTATCCAGTCGCATCAAGGATGTGCTGGCCGCACGAGAGATTCCTGCCAACCTCCAAGAACTCATCCATTTGGCTACCCGCATTGACATGCGTTTTTCTGAGCGACACCAAGAGCTCCGCCAGGAAAAAGACTTAGATCTCTGGGCACCTCTCCCACAGCATCCTTTGCAGTCTTCGCCTGGGCCTCCCGCCGAGGAGGCCATGCAAGTGGATCGGTCTCGCCTGACCCAGGAAGAGAGGAATCGCCGTAGAGAAGAAAATCTCTGTCTGTACTGTGCCAGTACTGAGCATTTCTTGGTGGATTGCCCTATCCGTCCTCCACGCCTGGGAAACGCACGCACGCACCCAGCTCACGTGGGTGTGGCATCTTTTGCTTCTAAGTCTTCTTCTCCACGTCTCACGGTGCCCGTGCGGATTTCCTCTACAGCCAACTCCTCCATCTCAGCCGTGGCCTGTTTGGACTCTGGTGCCTCCGGGAATTTTATGTTGGAGTCCTTTGTTAATAGATTCAGCATCCCGGTGACCCGTCTCGTCAAACCGCTCTACATTTCCGCGGTCAACGGAGCCAGATTGGACTGCACCGTGCGTTACCGCACAGAACCCCTCCTGATGTCTATCGGACCCCACCACGAAAAGATTGAGTTCTTCATTCTCCCCAACTGTACCTCTGAGGTCCTCCTCGGTCTGCCTTGGCTCCGGCTTCATTCCCCCACCATTGATTGGACCACCGGGGAGATCAGGAACTGGGACTCTGCCTGCCACAGGAAGTGTCTCTCCCCCCCTCCCAGTCCCATCAGGCAAGCCTCTGTGCCTCCCCATGGCCCCCGTCCTGGTGTCACACTGCCCCGTGCCAGGCCTCGCCCTCTGCCCTCCCTCCCCATTCCCACTCCTGCTGTACTGCCTGCCGTTGAGGAAACCCTCCATTCTTTCCCGGTGTCCTCATCCCAGGGGAGGCAGTTACCGGACAAAGAGAAGGGGAGACCTAAGGGGGGGGGTACTGTTACGCCTAGCGCTCCGGGTCCCCGCTCCTCCCCGGAGCGCTCACGGCGTCTTTCTCCCTGCAGCGCCCCGGTCAGTCCCGCTGACCGGGAGCGCTGCACTGTTTTGGCCGTTGGGGATGCGATTCGCACAGCGGGACGCGCCCGCTCGCGAATCGCATCCCAGGTCACTTACCCGTCCCGGTCCCCTGCTGTCATGTGCTGGCGCGCGCGGCTCCGCTCTCTAGGGCGCGCGCGCGCCAGCTCTCTGAGACTTTAAAGGGCCAGTGCACCAATGATTGGTGCCTGGCCCAATTAGCTTAATTGGCTCCCACCTGCTCCCTGCCTTTATCTAGTCTCCTCCCTTGCACTCCCTTGCCGGATCTTGTTGCCTTGTGCCAGTGAAAGCGTTTAGTGTGTCCAAAGCCTGTGTACCTGAACTTCTGCTACCCATCCTGACTACGAACCTTGCCGCCTGCCCCCGACCTTCTGCTACGTCTGACCTTGCTTCTGCCTACTCCCTTGTACCGCGCCTATCTTCAGCAGCCAGAGAGGTGAGCCGTTGCTAGTGGATACGACCTGGTCACTACCGCCGCAGCAAGACCATCCCGCTTTGCGGCGGGCTCTGGTGAAAACCAGTAGTGGCTTAGAACCGGTCCACTAGCACGGTCCACGCCAATCCCTCTCTGGCACAGAGGATCCACTACCTGGAAGCCGAATCGTGACAAGAGGTAAGAGACAGGTCCTATTCTGGAGATAACTGGGGGTCACAACAGGGGATAACTTTTATGAGCCCCCTATAATGTTACATCCATGCAATCATATAGCCAAAGTACAAATACATCGTCAATATATCTTAACCAAAATGTCCCATTTTTATAGAATAATGGGGGACAATAGACACATTTATCTTCAAAGTCGTTCATGAAGTTGACCATAAAAGTGAGCACAACATTGCAATCACACTATAACCCTATCATAGATTCCCACAAAGACAGTTTTTCATGCATTTTTTTTTCTTTTACTCAAAGGCCAGAGTGGGGGACAAGAGTGGACTCAATAGAAATGGGAAAGATAAAGTACAGATTTATTATTCTTCTTCCTGCTGGATTCATTTCTGGTGTAAAAAAATTGCAACTTTGGTTAAGATATATTGACGACGTCTTTGTACTTGGCATGTGACTGAATGTAACAGAGTACGGCTAATACTTTATGACATGGAAAATAGAATGTAAGCACATTACACATATGCTTCATCTGGGGTGGCATTTTATTGTTGATGTATTCTTAAGCTTTTCTCGTGTTTCAGGTTAACGTTGCAGACCTGGAGCCGAGGTCCTCGGTTACCGAGTGCAAATCCTGCTAGAATTTAGACATTTTTGCATTTCTGCCAGAAGCGTTAGGGAAACAAGCACTGGGTAGGGTGCGATTCAGCAGGTAACAACCTGGATTAAACAGTCTCTCAGTTCTTGCCAGAGCTGCCTTGAGCCAGTCCTCTATATAATAGTAATCACGGTGCATTAACCGTTTGCTTCCTGGCCCCTGAACACCTCATTTACAGAGGACACGACAGTATTCCCCTCCAGAGAGTCAGCAGAGAAGTGCACCCATGCATCGCGGCTCTGGTCTGCACAGAATACAAAGGAGATAATGTCCACAGGAACAATTATCTTTAATGTACATGTCCTGACAGCGCTCCCCGTACACAACACAGCCGCGCCGAGTCTTTGTCATCTGGATTCATGCTTAATAATTGCACTAAAAAAAATATGAACTCTGCTCTTTTTCATCCCGTTCATCCGAATATTATAATCCTGGCAAACTGGAAACTGTGTGTGAGAGGAATTACCACACATTACTGGATCTCACAGCTTTATTGTTTGTGTGGTTTGTTGTGTCGGTTTAATCATTTAACACTTTTATATTCCTTTTCCTGCACCAGCGGCAGAATAAGTTACCATGGAGCCTCCATAGAAACACATGGAATGAGGCCCCCATAGAAATACAGGGGATGGAGCCCCCATAGAAACACATGGAATGAGGCCCCCCCCCCATAGAAATACAGGGGATGGAGCCCCCATAGAAACACATGGAATGAGGCCCCCATAGAAATACAGGGGATGGAGCCCCCATAGAAACACATGGAATGAGGCCCCCTATAGAAATACAGGGGATGAGGCCCCCATAGAAATACATGGAATGAGGCCCCCATAGAAATACAGGGGATGAGGCCCCCATAGAAATACATGGAATGAGGCCCCCATAGAAATACAGGGGATGGAGCCCCCATAGAAACACATGGAATGAGGCCCCCATAGAAACACATGGAATAAGGCCCCCATAGAAATACAGGGGATGAGGCCCCCATAGAAACACATGGAATGAGGCCCCCATAGAAACACATGGAATGAGGCCCCCATAGAAAGACATGGAATGGGGCCCCCATAGAAACACATGGAATGAGGCCCCCATAGAAATACAGGGCATAAGGCCCCCATAGAAATACATGGAATGAGGCCCCCATAGAAATACATGGAATGAGGCCTCCATAGAAACTCATGGAATGAGGCCCCCATAGAAATACAGGGGATGGAGCCCCCATAGAAACACATGGAATGAGGCCCCCATAAAAATACAGGGGATGGAGCCCCCATAGAAATACAGGGGATGAGGCCCCCTATAGAAACACATGGAATGGGGCCCCCATAGAAATACAGGGGATAAGGCCCCCATAGAAACACATGGAATGAGGCCCCCATAGAAATACAGGGGATGGAGCCCCCATAGAAACACATGGAATGAGGCCCCCTATAGAAATACAGGGGATGGAGCCCCCATAGAAACACATGGAATGAGGCCCCCTATAGAAACACATGGAATGGGGCCCCCATAGAAATACAGGGGATAAGGCCCCCATAGAAATACATGGAATGAGGCCCCCATACAGGGGATAAGGCCTCCACAGAAACACATGGAATGGGGCCCCCATAGAAATACATGGAATGAGGCCTCCACAGAAACACATGGAATGGGGCCCCCTATAGAAACACATGGAATGGGGCCCCCATAGAAACACATGGAATGAGGCCTCCACAGAAACACATGGAATAAGGCCCCCTATAGAAACACATGGAATGAGGCCCCCTATAGAAACACATTGAATGGGGCCCCCATAGAAACACATGGAATGAGGCCCCCATAGAAATACATGGAATGAGACCCCCATAGAAATACAGGGGATGGGGCCCCCATAGAAATACATGGAATGAGGCCCCCATAGAAATACTGGGGATGAGACCCCCATAGAAATACAGGGGATGGGGCCCCCATAGAAATACATGGAATGAGGCCCCCATAGAAATACATGGAATGAGACCCCCATAGAAATACAGGGGATGGAGCCCCCATAGAAATACAGGGGATGGGGCCCCCATAGAAATGCAGGGCATGGTGCCCCGATACAAACACATGGAATGGGGCCCCCATAGAAATACATGGAATGAGGCCCCCATAGAAATACAGGGGATGAGGCCCCCATAGAAATACAGGGGATGGGGCCCCTATACAAACACATGGAATGGGGCCCCCGCTCCACCATGACCAACTTTGGCAGCAAGTTCAGAATACAGAAAGTTTGCTGATTTCTTTAGTCTCTTTAAAGAGTGTGTCCTTATATAAAAAAATGTTTTACATGTCTTAGAGACATGAACTATTGGGAATGAAGGGGCATACGTCTCTTATCTCTGTCTAATGATTGGTTAGGGTCAGACCCCAACCAATGAAAACATTTCATAAGTTTCTTTTTTTTTTTTTTCTTAAGGGACAGTGCCTATTTAATTCATATGGATGTAGTGATGTCACAGTATAGGAATAATACACAGTGATGTCACAGTACAGGGATAATACACACAGTGATGTCACAGTACAGGGATAATACACAGTGATGTCACAGTACAGGGATAATACACAGTGATGTCACAGTACAGGGATAATACACACATTGATGTCACAGTACAGGGTTAATACACAGTGATGTCACAGTACAAGGATAATACACAGGGATGTCACAGTACAGGGATAATACACACAGTGATGTCACAGTACAGGGATAATACACAGTGATGTCACAGTACAGGGATAATACACACAGTGATGTCACAGTACAGGGATAATACACAGTGATGTCACAGTACAGGGATAATACACACAGTGATGTCACAGTACAGGGATAATACACAGTGATGTCACAGTACAGGGATAATACACAGTGATGTCACAGTACAGGGATAATACACAGTAATGTCACAGTACAGAGATAATACACAGTGATGTCACAGTACAGGGATAATACACAGTGATGTCACAGTACAGAGATAATACACACAGTGATGTCACAGTACAGGGATAATACACAGTGATGTCACAGTACAGGGATAATACACAGTGATGTCACAGTACAGGGATAATACACACAGTGATGTCACAGTACAGGGATAATACACAGTGATGTCACAGTACAGGATAATACACAGTGATGTCACAGTACAGGGATAATACACAGTGATGTCACAGTACAGGGATAATACACAGTGATGTCACAGTACAGGGATACTACACAGTGATGTCACAGTACAGGGATAATGCACACAGTGATGTCACAGTACAGGGATAATACACACAGTGATGTAACAGTACAGGGATAATACACAGTGATGTCACAGTACAGGGATAATACACAGTGATGTCAGTACAGGGATAATACACAGTGATGTCACAGTACAGGGATAATACACAGTGATGTCACAGTACAGGGATAATACACAGTGATGTCACAGTACAGGGATAATACACAGTGATGTCACAGTACAGGGATAATACACAGTGATGTCACAGTACAGGGATAATGCACAGTGATGTCACAGTACAGGGATAATACACACAGTGATGTCACAGTACATGGATAATACACACAGTGATGTCACAGTACAGGGATAATACACAGTGATGTCACAGTACAGGGATAATACACAGTGATGTTACAGTACAGGAATAATACACAGTGATGTCACAGTACAGGGATAATACACAGTGATGTCACAGTACAGGGATAATACACAGTGATGTCACAGTACAGGGATAATACACAGTGATGTCACAGTACAGAGATAATACACAGTGATGTCACAGTACAGGGATAATACACACCGATGTCACAGTACAGGGATAATATACAGTGATGTCACAGTACAGGGATAATACACAGTGATGTCACAGTACAGGGATAATACACAGTGATGTCACAGTACAGGGATAATACACACAGTGATGTCACAGTACAGGGATAATACACAGTGATGTCACAGTACAGGGATAATACATAGTGATGTCACAGTACAGGGATAATATACACAGTGATGTCACAGTACAGGGATAATACACAGTGATGTCACAGTACAGGGATAATACACACAGTGATGTCACAGTACAGGGATAATACACAGTGATGTCACAGTACAGGGATACAACACAGTGATGTCACAGTACAGGGATAATACACAGTGATGTCACAGTACAGGGATAATACACACTGATGTCACAGTACAGTGATAATACACAATGATGTCACAGTCCAGGGATAATACACAGTGATGTCACAGTACAGAGATAATACACAGTGATGTCACAGTACAGGGATAATATACAAAGTGATGTCACAGTACAGGGATAATACACACAGTGATGTCACAGTACAGGGATAATGCACAGTGATGTCACAGTACAGGGATAATACACAGTGATGTCACAGTACAGGGATAATACACAGTGATGTCACAGTACAGGGATAATACACACAGTGATGTCACAGTACAGGGATAATACACACAGTGATGTCACAGTACAGGGATAATACACACAGTGATGTCACAGTACAGGGATAATACACAGTGATGTCACAGTACAGGGATAATACACAGTGATGTCACAGTACAGGGATAATACACACAGTGATGTCACAGTACAGGGATAATACACAGTGATGTCACAGTACAGGGATAATACATAGTGATGTCACAGTACAGGGATAATATACACAGTGATGTCACAGTACAGGGATAATACACAGTGATGTCACAGTACAGGGATAATACACACAGTGATGTCACAGTACAGGGATAATACACAGTGATGTCACAGTACAGGGATACAACACAGTGATGTCACAGTACAGGGATAATACACAGTGATGTCACAGTACAGGGATAATACACACTGATGTCACAGTACAGTGATAATACACAATGATGTCACAGTCCAGGGATAATACACAGTGATGTCACAGTACAGAGATAATACACAGTGATGTCACAGTACAGGGATAATATACAAAGTGATGTCACAGTACAGGGATAATACACACAGTGATGTCACAGTACAGGGATAATGCACAGTGATGTCACAGTACAGGGATAATACACAGTGATGTCACAGTACAGGGATAATACACAGTGATGTCACAGTACAGGGATAATACACAGTGATGTCACAGTACAGGGATAATACACAGTGATGTCACAGTACAGGGATAATACACAGTGATGTCACAGTACAGGGATAATACACACAGTGATGTCACAGTACAGGGATAATACACACAGTGATGTCACAGTACAGGGATAATACACAGTGATGTCACAGTACAGGGATAATACACAGTGATGTCATAGTACAGGGATAACACACAGTGATGTCATAGTACAGGGATAAACTCACTTCCTCTCTCTCTCTTTCTCTACCTCTTTTTTTCTTTTCTCTTTCTCTCTCTCTCTCTCTCTCGCTCTTTCTCTCTCTTTCTCTTTCTCGTCCTCTTTTTCTTTTCTCTTTCTCGCTCTCTCTATTTCTCTCTCTCTTTCTTATCCTCTTTTTTTCATTTTCTCTCTCTCTTTCTCGTCCTCTTTTTTCATTTTCTCTCTCTCGCTTCTCTCTTTCTCGTCCTCTTTTTCTTTTCTCTTTCTCGCACTCTCTCTCTCTCTTTCTTTCTCATCCTCTTTTTTTCTTTTTCTCTCTCTCACTCTTTCCCTCTCTCTTTCTTTCTCTCTCTCTTTCTCTTTCTTTCTCTCTCTTTCTCATCCTCTTTTTTTCTCTTTCTCTCTCTCTCTTTCTCTTTCTCGTCTTTTTTTTCTTTTCTCTTTCTCACTCTCTTTCTTTCTCTCTCTTTCCCTCTCTCTTTCTCTCTCTCTCTCTTTCTCTCTCTTTCTCGTCTTCTTTTTTTTCTTTTCTCTTTCTCACTCTCTCTCTTTCTCTCTCTCTCTTTCTCTCTCTCTTTCTCTTTCTCGTCTTCTTTTTTTTCTTTTCTCTTTCTCACTCTCTTTCTCTCTCTTTCTCTTTCTCGTCTTCTTTTTCTTTCCTCTTTCCCTCTCTCTTTCTTTCTCTCTCTCTTTCTCTCTCTTTCTCGTCTTCTTTTTCTTTCCTCTTTCCCTCTCTCTTTCTTTCCCTCTCTCTTTCTCTCTCTCTTTCTCACTCTCTTTCTTTCTCTCTCTCTTTCTCTCTCTCTTTCCCTCTCTCTTTCTCTCTCTCTTTCTCTCTCTCTTTCTCTCTCTCTTTCTCACTCTCTTTCTTTCTCTCTCTTTCCCTCTCTCTTTCTCTCTCTCTCTTTCTCTCTCTCTCTCTTTCTCGTCTTTTTTTTCTTTTCTCTTTCTCACTCTCTCTCTTTCTCTCTCTGTCTCTCTATGGCTCCTTTAATAATTTGAGGATGCTGATAGACTGCGGGGTTACTGGAGACTCCTGCTCTCTTTCTCTTTCTCTCTCTCTTTCTCTCTCTCTTTCTCACTCTCTTTCTTTCTCTCTCTTTCCCTCTCTCTTACTCTCTCTCTTTCCCTCTCTCTTTCTCTCTCTCTCTTTCTCTCTCTCTCTTTCTCGTCTTTTTTTTCTTTTCTCTTTCTCACTCTCTCTCTCTTTCTCTCTCTGTCTCTCTATGGCTCCTTTAATAATTTGAGGGTGCTGTTAGACTGCGGGGTTACTGGAGACTCCTGCTCTCTTTCTGCACATTATGACAATGTGTGGCCCAGAAGCCTTTTGTGGACTAAAGTTTGACTGAAAACGCTCCCAGCTGGTGTTTGGGTCCGGATAGGTGCTTTAGTGAGATATAATACCATCGTCTAAGCTGCATTTAATTGAGGACTTTATATTTACTAACGTGCGACATAGTCTAGAATTAGAGAATAATGCAGAGGTTCTTGTGTCGGATGCCAGAAACAATCTCATTGAGAACAGTAGGCTCGTCCTGGCCTCCGATATATGGGAGCGAGCCCCTGCTGACCTTTATGCGCTTAGTTTTTATAAAGGCTTTCAGTTTTGGCAGAGTCAGTTAGAACTTTTATTAGGGATTCCATTAATAACTTTATTTTCAGGAACTTTGATTTGTTTTATATGATCCTTCTTTTTTCGGAGTATAGAAACTACTTAAGTAAGTTTTGAGTGGAGTTGGCGGCGAGAACAATACGTTTTTTGTCCCTTGCATATATGAAAAGGACTGTTGTGTGATAAGTGCGCACATTTGTGTACACAAAGGCCGATGACACACGGAGGTGACATCACACACTATAAATAGATGCATTGTGTTCGCTCATCAATCCCTTTTTCTTCATAGAATAACTATGAGAGTTGCGGGGCTCGGGTTTCGGCAGAGCGGTCCGTTCCGAGGCTTCGGTATCACCGGCCGCTGTGTCTGCTCTTTGGCACCTGTGATTATGGTCAGCGGGAGGTTCCTCCAGGTTCACATTTACAGGGCTGGAAGTATATAATAGCTTTATTGCTTTCTTTTTGAGTGACTGAAGCCACTGATCTTAATACTTACATCTATTGTCTGCGGAGGTGGAAAGAAAGTCTTAGACACAGCAGAGAAGGCCCTGCCGAAATCTACGATGAAGAACGGGCCCCGCTGCCTCCACAGTATCCCTAAGAGCCCGAAACAAATACATTTAATTATTACAATTTATAAGGAACGTGTTCTGCTGTGAGAACTGTGTCCTGCTAACAGCTTGTGAGTTATAATGTAACAAAGTCAAGAGCGCTCTATGGATTATAATGTAATTGTGTCGATTCTGGATCCTCTGGTACCGGCCTGGAGGAAGTCAGGACCTGTCGACTGGTCCCAGTGGTGGTTTATGAGATCTGAAAGGCCGGTTGAGTCCAACCCCATCACCTGCATTAGTCCCCTTCGCTGGAGACCCCCTGAGATTGCCATTTAGTGTCAATAAGAGAGACTGGCACTTTATCAAGCCTCTGCCAGCAGCTCTGGAGTCAGGAATAGCTTCTGGGGATGAACTGATTACATCGGCCCTGTAATGAGAAGATGCAATCCCCCCGGGTACAGGCAGGCAGTGATATATGAGAAAACTCACCCATAACTTTACCCAATAACTTTGTAAAGAAAGAAGCAAATGGATTCTGAATACAAGTGGTTATTCTCCGGTTATTGCTGCAGCCACAATTCTGTTTGCTTTGGTTTCCTGGACATTTATCAGCTTGGACTCGTGGATGAAATCAGCCGAACCTACGAGGGGGTCATTTATCTGAAAAAAAATCACTAATATGGCATCTGAAATGAATGGCAAGGTCCAGCCTCATATAGGATCATGCCCTGATGTGTGCGTTATGATGGCGCTCCTGCCATATAGTGCACTAATTACAGTTCATAAATATCAGCTTAAAGGGGTACTCCGGTGAAAACCTTTTTTCTTTTAAATCAACTGGTAGCAGAAAGTTAAACATATTTGTAAATTACTTCTATTAAAAAATATTAATCCTTCCAGTACTTATTAGCTGCTGAATGCTACAGAGAAAATTTGTTTATTTTTGGAACACTGATGACATAACGAGCACAGTGCTCTCTGCTGATATCTCTGTCCATTTTAGCAATCATGCATAGCAGATGTATGTTAAGGGCAGCATGGTGGTTCAGTGGTTAGCATTGCTGCCTTGCAGTGCTGTGGACTTGGGTTCAAATCCCACTAAGGACAACAATAAATAAAGCATTATTATTATTATAATAACGTCAGCAGAGAGAACTGTAGTCGTGATGTCATCAGAGAGCATTCCAAAAAGAAAAGAATTTCCTCTGTAGTATTCAGCAGCTAATAAGTACAGGAAGGATTAAGATTTTTTAATAGAAGTAAATTACAAATACGTTTAACTTTCTGCCACCAGTTGATTTAAAAGAAAAAAGGTTTTCACCGGACTACCCCTTTAATACTGGGTGATTACTAAATACCGTATTTTTCGCATTATAAGACGCACTTTTTCTTCCCCAAAACTGGGGGGGGAAAAAGTTGGTGCGTCTTATACGGAGAATACACACCTATCGCGGCGGTCCCTGCGGCCATCAACATCCGGGACCCGAGGCTAATACAGGACATCACCGATCGCGGTGATGTCCTGTATTAACCGTTCAGACGCGGCAATCAAAGCTGACCGCTGCATCTGAAGGGAAAGTGACACTAACCCGGCTGCTCAGTTGGGCTGCGGTGAAATCGCTGCGTCCCTAACAGCCCGACTGAATAGCCGGGTTAGTGCTTACAGGACACCGGGAGGGACCTTACCTGCCTCCTCGGTGTCTGCTCCGTGCCGGGATCCCCTGCATGGCCGGCGCTCTCCTTCGTCATCATCATGTCGTAGCGCACGCCGTCACATCATCAAATAGGAGCGGCGTGCGTAGCGACGTGATGACGGAGAGTGTGGATCCCGGGGAAGAAGACATCAGGAGCGTCGGGGACACCCCGGGGACGCGGCGACAGCAATGGAGCGACATTCAGGGCAGTGGTGACGAGCGGTGATGGGTCCGGAGCGACGGGGACACATGAGTATTACCTCCTATACCAGTGGTCTTCAACCTGCGGACCTCCAGATGTTGCAAAACTACAACTCCCAGCATGCCCGGACAGCCAACGGCTGTCCGGGCATGCTGGGAGTTGTAGTTTTGAAACCTCTGGAGGTCCGCAGGTTGGGTTCAGAATCTTTTTTTTCTAGATTTTGCACCTTTAAAATTGGGTGCGTCCTATATACCGGTGCGTCCTATAGGGCGAAAAATACGGTATATGTACACCGTTTTGGATGAACACGCAGAATGTGACCCGTTATAGCAGCATTATACAATGCCACCACATAATATGCTGGGGATACTATCATATGTTGTACAGTGTCTAAACTACAGTACCTGTCATCAAACCATATTTTCTAAACAAACTCAGATTATGTTCCCTAACTACTCCTAACACTCCTCCTCCAAAAATTTCTGAGCTTAAAAAACCTGTGTATCATCCCTTTCCCCTTGTGTGAGCTCCCGGCAGGAGAGAGTGGGCGTTCCCGAGCTGGTGTGAAGTCACTGAAGCCTGCGAGAGCTGTGCCCTGCCATGCCCCGCACCCACTTCCTGAGTTTGGTCTCCTGCCAGGCCGGGAGGAGACCAAACTAACTGTTTGACTTTACAGGGAACTGTTTGACTTTGCAGGGAACAGAACAGAGACACCTAGTGGCCGTTTTTTTCAATCACTTTAAAAACATATAAAGGTTGAGAATTTTAACAGCAAGTAAATAGCAAAGTGTCTTATAGTTACATAAGGAACAATATATTAAAAGATTAGTCTGGTGACACTGCTAATAGATTCAGTGTGAATCTACAATTTTCATAGTCATGCTGGGAGTTGTAGTTTTGCAACAAGGAGAGGAACACTGGATGAAAAACACCGATCTAGTGTTTAGGGAGGGAGTCCTTTGTGGTGCTATGAGATGCTGAGATGATTCAGTGCTGGTTCTGCAAGAGACAAGCTGCTGGCAGACAGAGGCATGCTGGGAGATGTAGTTTTGGACTGTTTGTAAAATACCGCTTTAAAGGGGTATTCCAGGAAAAAACTTTTTTTTATATTTATATATATATATATATATATATATATATATATATATATATATATCAACTGACTCCAGAAACTTAAACAGATTTGTAAATTACTTCTATTAAAAAATCTTAATCCTTTCAGTACTTATGAGCTTCTGAAGTTGAGGTTGTTCTTTTCTGTCTAAATCCTCTCTGATGACACCTGTCTCGGGAAACGCCCAGTTTAGAAGCAAATCCCCATAGCAAACCTCTTCTAAACTGGGCGGTTCCCGAGACCGGTGTCATCAGAGAGGATTTAGACAATAAAGAACAGCCTTAACTTCAGAAGCTCTTAAGTACTGTAAGGATTAATATTTTTTAATAGAAGTAATTTACAAATCTGTTTAACTTTCTGGAGCCAGTTGATATATGTATATAAAAAATTTTTCTTGGAATACCCCTTTAGCCTATCCACACTGAGGTATTTCCACAGCAAAAAATTCCACATTGAAAATTCCAGACTCTAGCTGTGCTGAAAGGAGGAACATTTTAGTTATTTTGGCAGAACCCCATGCGGACCGCAATGGCGCAGGTGTACGCGGTCCTAAGGCCAACAAATTTCGAAGGTGCCCACTGCAGACAAAATCTTTGCCCGGATTATCTATGGTGTGAACGATCTCTTAGGACTCGTGCACATAGGATCAAAATGCAAAATCTGCAGCTTTTCTTGGCGGAATTGGGGGTTCACTTCTGCATTTAAGAGCAAATGTTAAAAATAAATAAATACATTTAAAAAAAGACAAACATCAGGGAATGGTCACATGGGACCGATATGTTTCAGCAATTTGTGCAAATGATAAGTTACATTCATCTAAATATGTTTTGTTTGTTTTTTGCTAACTTGTTACAATGTGTCACAAATATTTTTTTTTAAAGCACCATTTGAATTTCTGGAACATTATCTTAGAAAGTTCCGCAACAAATCTGCCTCATGTGAATATACCCTCAGAGGAGCTCAAATCTGCAGTTGCAGATTTTGCTGCAACCCCCCGCAGAATCTGCAAACAATCTGAAGTTAATGGGAAAATTTCAGATTGCAGATTTTGCTGCAGATCCAGGGCCGGCTCGGCCTATAGGCAAAACAGGCAGCTGCCTAGAGCGCCCTCTTGAAGGGGGGCACCGCTTTGACTGCTGCAAAAACGTTAGACAACCAGCATCTTAGCCACTCGCTCAGCCAGCAGCATGGGGAGGAGGTTTGTTACAGTGTATCACCCCAGTAATAAGCTAATTACATGAGGAGGGGGCTTGTCACAGTGTGTCACCCCAGTAGTATAGAGGGGCGTGTCAAAGGGCAGGCCAGTGGGCGGAGTCAAGGGGTGGCAAAATTAGCTTTTGCCTAGGGTGGAAAAAATCCTTGCACCAGCCCTGTGCTGATCCCCAGCAGAATTTTAGGGAAAAACTTAAAGGGGTATTCCAGGCCAAAACTTTTTAATATATCAACTGGCTCCAGAAAGTTAAACAGATTTGTAAATTACTTCTATAAAAAATCTTAATCCTTCCAATAGTTATTAGCTTCTGAAGTTGAGTTGTTGTTTTCTGTCTAACTGCTCTCTGATGACTCACATCCCGGGAGCTGTGCAGTTCCTATGGGGATATTCTCCCATCATGCACAGCTCCCGGGACATGACATCATCATTGAGCAGTTAGACAGAAAACTTCAGAAGCTAATAACTATTGGAAGGATTAAGATTTTTTAATAGAAGTAATTTACAAATCTGTTTAACTTTCCGGAGCCAGTTGATATATATAAAAAAGGGTTTTGCCTGGAATACCCCTTTAAGTAATTCTACAGCAGATTTATAATACGTACCGCACTTCAGTTCCTATGAGGATTATGTGCAGATTTTTATGGGAATTATATTTCTAAAAATCTTCAATAAATCTGCATCATGTGAATACACTCAGTGGGGATGAAATCTGCATTTGGAGATCTCCAGCAGAATTTCAGGGATAAACTCTACATCTGATTTATAATACGCACCGCACATCCATTCCTGTCAGGATTATGTGCGGATTATTATGGGAATTAGATTTCTAAAAATCTCTTCGTTGTCGCTGCTGCTAAACTGCGCCGTATACTTTATGTACAGAGAGGAATATCCACCCACATTTTGAATTTGGTAAATTTTTTATGGACTTTGTCAAGTTTTCCATTCCAAAATCTGTGTGACCCTGTGTGACCCCTGTTTACTTAGGCTCAGAATGCCCAGAGAATGGTTGATAATACAGGGATTGCTGAGAATTGTCAGGGATAGAAAAAAACAAAACAAATTTACCTAAGTAAAATAAATAATTCTGCTATAATAAATGGCGAGCGGGGGAGGGCGCTGTAGCTGCCGGCTATGGGGCTCTTCCGGATTGTATTCCTGTCATTATCCTGGACTCCAGTCATTTATATACATATGAATATTTCAGGAGACGATCCCATCTACAGAGATCGATTACTGATAGAACAAACCAGAAACTGGAGCAAAATCACCGAGCGGCAAAAACGTCTATTCTGAGGCCGGAGAAGGTTATGTGATCTGTAAATCCTTAGTCAGGGACTGAAGTTACTGATGATTATGGATGATGGAAGGAGAAAAGTAAATGCTGCCTGATCCTATATACTACTATGGGGCCCCATAATTAATACCGTGTGTATTATCCCTGTACTGTGACATCACTGTGTATTATCCCTGTACTGTGACATCACTGTGTATTATCCCTGTACTGTGACATCACTGTGTATATTATCCCTGTACTGTGACATCACTGTGTATATTATCCCTGTACTGTGACATCACTGGGAATTATCCCTGTACTGTGACATCACTGTGTATTATCCCTGTACTGTGACATCACTGTGTATTATCCCTGTACTGTGACATCACTGGGAATTATCCCTGTACTGTGACATCACTGTGTGTTATCCCTGTACTGTGACATCACTGTGTATTATCCCTGTACTGTGACATCACTGTGTATTAGGGATCGACCGATTATCGGTATGGCCGATATTATCGGCCGATAATCACGATTTTGGGAATTATCGGTATCGGCAATTATCTTGCCGATAATGCCCCGCCCCCCGCACCGCCCGCACCGCGACCGACACCCCCTCGACCCGCCGCACCGCACCCCCGACCCACGTCGCACCCCCCACCGTGATGCTAGGCGGTATACCGGTATGGATTTTTTCCCATACCGCTATACCGATCGGGCCCCTCCCCCACCCTCCGAGTCAATAAAAAAATTAAACTTACCCGTAATGGGGGTGGTCCAGGCCATCCTTCCTTCATGTAGTGTCCGGAGGCGTTCCGGGTGGAGGGTGGTCCGGTCCGGTCCGGGCTGTCCTTCTTCTCCCACGGTCTTCTTCTCCACTCCGGGCAGGCTCCGGCCTAGTACGCTGCATAGACGCCGCTACGCCGTGACGTCAGGTACGTCGCTGCGCACGGGCGTCACTGCGCAGCGACGTCTATGCAGCGTACTAGGCCGGAGCCTGCCCAGAGTGGAGAAGATGACAGCCCGGACCGGACCACCCTCCACCCGGAACGCCCCCGGACACTACAGGAACGATGGATGGATGGCCCGGACCACCCTGACAGGTAGGGGGAGAGAAGCGGGTGGTGGCAGCGGCGGTCTATGGCCCCGCAAAAGCCACAGCAGATAATTGATTTAAAGCGCCCGCTTTAAATCAATGATCTGCAGCGGTGTCGCAGGGGGTTAAATAGCCGATAACTTATACCGGAATATCGGTATAAGTTATCGGCTATCGGCCCTAACCTGCACCGATTATCGGTATCGGCCCTAAAAAAACGATATCGATCGATCCCTACTGTGTATTATCCCTGTACTGTGACATCACTGTGTATTATCCCTGTACTGTGACATCACTGTGTATTATCCCTGTACTGTGACATCACTGTGTGTATTATCCCTGTACTGTGACATCACTGTGTATTATCCCTGTACTGTGACATCACTGTGTGTATTATCCCTGTACTGTGACATCACTGTGTATTATCTCTGTACTGTGACATCACTGTGTATTATCCCTGTTCTGTGACATCACTGTGTGTTATCCCTGTACTGTGACATCACTGTGTATTATCTCTGTACTGTGACATCACTGTGTATTATCCCTGTACTGTGACATCACTGTGTATTATCCCTGTACTGTGACATCACTGTGTGTATTATCCCTGTACTGTGACATCCTGAGTATTATCCCTGTACTGTGACATCACTGTGTATTATCCCTGTACTGTGACATCACTGTGTATTATCCTTGTACTGTGACATCACTGTGTGTATTATCCCTGTACTGTGACATCACTGTGTATTATCCCTGTACTGTGACATCACTGTGTATTATCCCTGTACTGTGACATCACTGTGTGTATTATCCCTGTACTGTGACATCACTGGGAATTATCCCTGTACTGTGACATCACTGTGTGTTATCCCTGTACTGTGACATCACTGTGTGTATTATCCCTGTACTGTGACATCACTGTGTGTATTATCCCTGTACTGGGACATCACTGTGTGTATTATCCCTGTACTGTGACATCACTGTGTATTATCCCTGTACTGTGACATCACTGTGTGTATTATCCCTGTACTGTGACATCCTGAGTATTATCCCTGTACTGTGACATCACTGTGTATTATCCCTGTACTGTGACATCACTGTGTATTATCCCTGTACTGTGACATCACTGTGTGTATTATCCCTGTACTGTGACATCACTGTGTATTATCCCTGTACTGTGACATCACTGTGTATTATCCCTGTACTGTGACATCACTGTGTGTATTATCCCTGTACTGTGACATCACTGGGAATTATCCCTGTACTGTGACATCACTGTGTGTTATCCCTGTACTGTGACATCACTGTGTGTATTATCCCTGTACTGTGACATCACTGTGTGTATTACCCCTGTACTGGGACATCACTGTGTGTATTATCCCTGTACTGTGACATCACTGTGTATTATCCCTGTACTTTGACATCACTGTGTATTATCTCTGTACTGTGACATCACTGTGTATTATCTCTGTACTGTGACATCACTGTTTATTATTCCTGTACTGTGACATCACTGTGTATTATCCCTGTACTGTGACATCACTGTGTATTATCCCTGTACTGTGACATCACTGTGTATTATCCCTGTACTGTGACATCACTCTGTATTATCTCTGTACTGTGACATCACTGTGTATTATCCCTATACTGTGACATCACTGTGTATTATCCCTGTACTGTGACATCACTGTGTATTATCTCTGTACTGTGACATCACTGTGTGTATTATTCCAGAACACAGTGATCATATATTTTCCTACAGTAGGTGATCTTGGTATAATATACATGTTTTACTGTGCGGCCGAGTAGTTACTTGTTACTTCCCTGATTTTCTCGTTAGTGACAGACGAGTGTTGAGTTGGGATAATCATATTATTACAGCCGATCCTGTCAACAAAAGCAAAAATGTAACTTTTCCTGAACCAACCATTTCAGGAGATTTTATATATTCTGCAGTTTTCCGTCAGATTCCCGTTTTAGGGCGGCATTTATAATCAGGCCCCCCCAGGGCCCGTGCCTAGGGCAGCTTTGATGGGAAGGGGGGGGGCAAAGACTCGTTGTTAGGCAGTGTATGTCCCTAGTAACCAAGCTGTCAGATCTGACTCTGCTTGAAAATAGAGACTGGTGCTATAATGACGGGAACGGAAAGAATGGGAAACGCACCTTGGCAGCAGGTGTGCCCCCTCCAAATATATGATAATAATGAGATTTCTTAATGTGAGGCCTGTGAGTGACTACCGCTTTGCTATTGTGCCGAGTGTCGACATAAGAAAATTCACACCAGACAATGTTGGTATAAATTCCCTCCTCGGTACTGACTCCAGGGAGTTCTGTTTATTATCCGGAAATCACATCTGACAAAAAGGGGAGGGTAAATCTATGCATCAAATCATCGTTCTGTATGCTGATTGGTCATTTGAGCGCGGCGCAGCGTAAGTCACTTATGTAGTAACGTCTCTAGCTTGAGATTTTTCCATCCTTCCACAACGCCCAATGTTTAGACTTCTTGTGTCCACAGACTCCATCTCAAGGTTCTAGTCTTAATTACGGGCAGAGAGCGAGCTGGAATGTTTTGAATTAAGGAAAACAAAGTTCTTCTGCGATATTTAGCAATGGCATATAGCATTTAATTATATATCTATAATATGAGTATAGATATAGGGATCAATATATCAGAATATTATAGACCCAACGTTTCCATCTAAGAGGAGAGTCTCCTGGACTGAGGATGGCGAGGATAGTATACGCATCTGCTCAGAGTAATATTACAAAACAAAGCAGGACAAGCCGCAGCGTATATGTGTCTGGAACACAAAGCGGCAGAACATATGATTTTCCGGAAGATTTTTTGCGGCTCATAAATGACCCCCGGTGTGTTTTTTATGTGAACGCTCTTTGAGCTGTACTGTATCCCGCTCATCATCTCACCCTGTTTGTTACTCTCTTCTGTAAAATGAGCTTGTTGCCGCCACCCTGCGCTTGCTTCCATCACATTGTTCTCTCATTTGATCATCGCATTTGACAGGTTTCTCTGCGTTTTTTGTTCAGCATTGTGCAAGGAAGGAGCTCAGCGGGGCACTGTGATCCGACACTTCAGGAGCTCGGGAGAGTGTCTGTCACTCCGCTCTCTGCAAATTACTGCACTTCACGGCAGAGAATCATCTGCCCTCCGCAGACTCCTTACAGCACAAGGGGGGAATTAATATTGGGGTCACTGGCAGTAGCCTGTTATAGACCCTGATGACACTGTAGTACCTACAAAGATGGCGGCTGATCATGTGTTCAGAATTTAACCCCTTGGCCAGAACTTGGATGATTCATATTGGGTACATGACTTCTTACATGACAGAAGGGGCCCCCCGGCTCAGGTCGGCACTATTCCCTGTCAGCGAGGGTGGATTGATTCTACTGTACATGGGGGGGGGGGGGGATTTATCACACCCACTCCCGCATGTACACCTGTGCACGGATCCACCAGCACCGCATCTGGATACTTGTAAAAAAGAACAAATGTCCAGCACCAAGGAGTATTGGTCAAAGATCTCCCTGTATAGAGATTCAATAATCCATGAAAACGTAGAATAAGAGTGCAAAAATACCTGACATGTTTCTGGTTCACAAACCCCTTAAGCAGTGTGTGATTATGAGTCTGTGAATCCAAAACCCGTCAGAAGATTCTGCTCTCTTTTTGTAAATTTTTATGGACTATGGAAGGAAGACCTTTGACTTTACTCCCTGGTGCTGGACATTCTGACATCTATGTTATGGTTCATGTGTCAGTAGTGGAACCATGAAGCTGGAGTCATCGTTGCTGACTTGACCAAAATGCAGAGTCTGAGGGGTTGGATTTTAGATGTAGAGTTTTCTGCAGGTGGTTCCCAGGGTCAGGGTCCCCAGAGTAGTCTTGGATTGGTGGTGGTGGTGTCATGGATGGATGGCGAGGAATACCTGAAAAGTCTAATACAGTAAACAAGGTGGAAATCAAGAATTTAGTCAAGTGAAAGTACCTACTAGTACCGCAATGACAGAGGCTAGAGGATATCCAAAATAGGTGAGAGCCAGAACAAAGAATGAAGGTCAGAACGAATGACAAATCTGAATACACTTAGTAAAGACTAGAAAATAATCACCAGGTGGCGTCCAAACCGAGGATCCTGCTTCAAATACGCGGCCTGGTCTGACTCCGTCTGGGCATCGCCATGGCAACCTGACGCAGAGAACAGCACGAGAGAGTGCTGCATACTGAAACCACCGGGCTGTTGCTGAGCGTTGGGGAGGAAGAAGAATCTGGTTACACAGTAGCCCGACGCACCGGATGCCCATGGTCGCCAGAGTAAAAAGTTTTATGCAGTACTGGATAGAAAAAGGTAGTTGGCACTCACCTGGTGTAGTTAAAACATCCTCTTTATTAGATAATTACTTTAAAACATGTCCAAAGTAGGGTAGAGAGATGCAGTCAGCATAAGCTGACTGACCGGCCGAGGCTGGTCAGTCAGCTTATACTGACCGCATCTCTCTACCCTACTTTGGACATGTTTTAAAAAAATGATCTAATAAAGAGGACGTTTTAACTACACCAGGTGAGTGCGTTCTACTTTTTTCTATCCAGTACTGCATTTGCTATAGTTAAAGGGGTTATCCAGGAAAAAACTTTTTTATATATATCAACTGGCTCCGGAAACTTAAACAGATTTGTAAATTACTTCTATAAAAAAAAATCTTAATCCTTCCAATAGTTATTAGCTTCTGAAGTTGAGTTGTTGTTTTCTGTCTAACTGTTCTCTGATGACTCACGTCCCGGGAGCTGTGCAGTTCCTATGGGCATATTCTCCCATCATGCACAGCTCCCGGGACGTGACATCATCATTGAGCAGTTAGACAGAAAACTTTAGAAGCTAATAACTATTGGAAGGATTAAGATTTTTTAATAGAAGTAATTTACAAATCTGTTTAACTTTCCAGAGCCAGTTGATATATATATAAAAAAAGGTTTTGCCTGGAATACCCCTTTAACTATTGATCTGCTCCCCCGGGTTGTCACTATCAATGCACTCCTGCCCTACGAATTGTCTCTCCAGCTTTTCTACCATATTAAAGGGATATTCCAGGAAAAAACTTTTTTTTTACATATCAACTGGCTCCAGAAAGTTAAACAGATTTGTGAATTACTTCTATTAAAAAATCATAATCCTTTATGTACTTATGAGCTTCTGAAGTTAAAGGGGTACTCCGGTGAAAACCTTTTTTCTTTTAAATCAACTGGTGGCAGAAAGTTAAACATATTTGTACATTACTTCTATAAAAAAAATCTTAATCCTTCCTGTATTTATTAGCTGCTGAAGACTACAGAGGAAATTCTTTTCTTTTTGGAATGCTCTCTGATGACATCACGAGCACATCACTGATGACATCACGAGCACAGTTCTCTCTGCTGACGTTATTATAATAAATGGTGGCAGCAGAGAGCACTGTGCTCGTGATGTCATCAGTGATGTGCTCGTAATGTCATCAGTGTTCCAAAAAGAAAGGAATTTCCTCTTGAGCATTCAGCAGCTAATAAGTACTGGAAGGATTAAGATTTTTTAATAGAAGTAATTTACAAATATGTTTAACTTTCTGCCACCAGTTGATTTAAAAGAAAAAAGGTTTTCACCGGAGTACCCCTTTAAGGTTGTTCTTTTCTGTCTAAGTGATCTCTGATGACACGTGTCTCGGGAACCGCCCAGTTTAGAAGCAAATCCCCATAGCAAACCTCTTCTAAACTGGGCGGTTCCCGAGACACGTGTCGTCAGAGAGCACTTAGACAGAAAAGAACAACTCAACTTCAGAAGCTCATAAGTACATAAAGGATTATGATTTTTTAATAGAAGTAATTTACAAATCTGTTTAACTTTCTGGAGCCAGTTGATATATATATAAAAAAGTTTTTTCCTGGATAACCCCTTTAACCCCTTATAGTCCAGCAATAGTTCCTGCCCAGCTTTTCTCTGCTAAAACATTTTTACGATCCTTTACTCTCGTAACGTTTCATATATCTTTCCTGCAAAACTTCTCATGTTCCTGAAGTGGCATAAAAGAAGAAAATCGGAGTCACCCCCTCCGGACACCCCATAGCACCCATATGGCCGGCTCTATGCTAAAGACCTATGAATGGTGAACCATGGTGCCCAGAGGTGGCTGCGCCTACCGCCATGATGCCCAGACTACGCTTCCTATCTCTGCTATGTGTCAGTGTATCATTCTGCCCAGATAGCAGAGGTTGTGAACGGGTTAAGAAGATTAATGTTATCAGCACCAAAAATAAAGTGTCTTTTTCCTCCTGCTGAGATATCTCCTTGGATGAAGAGGGAGGAGGTGGAGGAAAGATCTCCCTGTCATGTCAGGATGTGTTCCCTGAATAAGAAGATTGTTGTGAAGAGAAGCGGCCCCTCCAGATAAACGCTAACCTAGATTAGTAGCATTCAGACCAATTTGTGTGAAGTATAAAGTCTCTCCCGACTCCCTCCTCGCTCTCGTCCCCGACGCTCTGATGCTGACATTATTTTAGACAGCAAATTGTTCTGCAGCTTTTAAAGACATTTTGTCTGTGTTTGTTGTTCATTTATTTATTTCTTTATTTTCAGTGAGAAATGGATATAATTGGTGCGTAGAATTGATGGCGCTGGGCGCAAGGCGCTGCTCTCATCTTTGTGCCTAATGACTTTTTCTTTATGTTTTTTTCGAATAAGCAACAAGTAAACTAGTCAGTAATGGATAATAGGAGGTCGAATGAGGGAGAAAAGGTCATAGGTGGCCGGATATGAACAGGGTGGAAGAGGAGAAGACGTACATCAGGGACCGGGAAACAAGGTGCGGGAAGGATAAAGGACAGAAAAAGTGAACAATGCTGTCATAAAAAACGTTTCTCGCCATGTCACACAGAGATGTCATAAGTTTGGATCAGTTGGGGTCTCAGTGCAGCAGCACTCCCCTACACAGTCTCTAGAGGCAGCAGCACTCCCCTACACAGTCTCTAGAGGCAGCAGCACTCCCCTACACAGTCTCTAGAGGCAGCAGCACTCCCCTACACAGTCTCTAGAGGCAGCAGCACTCCCCTACACAGTCTCTAGAGGCAGCAGCACTCCCCTACACAGTCTCTAGAGGCAGCAGCACTCCCCTACACAGTCTCTAGATGCAGCAGCACTCCCCTACACAGTCTCTAGAGGCAGCAGCACTCCCCTACACAGTCTCTAGATGCAGCAGCACTCCGCTACACGTTTCACCCTAGGGCGCTTCATCAGGACCCCTGACAAAGCACCCTACAGCTAAACATGTCTTGGGGTATGTACACATGGGTTTGACCTTACACACGGCTCACAACTCCATCTTGTTTTCCTTGAGTTTCTTCATCGTAAGTTATTTTAATTTTTATGCTTTTCCTTTCCTCTCTCTTACTTATTTTATTAGATGTTTTTACAAAAAAAATATAGTTAATAAAGACTACAATAATATATGAAATGTTGTTGTTTGTGTTTATTTTAGGGGATTTAGGTTTAAGGTTACACTCCAGTCCAATAATATACACTGCTCAAAAAAATAAAGTGAACACACAAACAACACAATGTAACTCCAAGTCACTGACACTTGTGTGAAATCCCTCTGTCCACTCAGGAAGAACACTGATTGACAATCAATTTCACATGGAACAGACAACACGTGGAAATTATAGGCAATTAGAAAGACACCCCCAATAAAGGAGTGGTTCTGCAGGTGGTGACCACAGACCACTTCTCAGTTCCTATGCTTCCTGGCTGATGTTTTGGTCACTTTTGAATGCTCGCGGTGCTTTCACTCTAGTGGTAGCATGAGATGGAGTCTACAACCCACACAAGTGGCTCAGGTAGTGCAGCTCATCCAGGATGGCACATCAATGCGAGCTGTGGCAAGAAGGTTTGCTGTGTCTGTCAGCGTAGTGTCCAGAGCATGGAGGAGCTACCAGGAGACAGGCCAGTACATCAGGAGACGTGGAGGAGGCCGTAGGAGGGCAACAACCCAGCAGCAGGACCGCTACCTCCGCCTTTGTGCAAGGAAGAGCAGGAGGAGCACTGCCTGAGCCCTGCAAAATGACCTCCAGCAGGCCACAAATGTGCATGTGTCCACTCAATCGGTCAGAAACAGACTCCATGAGGGTGGTATGAGGGCCCGACGTCCACAGGTGGGGGTTGTGCTTACAGCCCTACATCGTGCAGGATGTTTGGCATTTGCCAGAGAACGCCAAGAATTCGCCACTGGCGCCCTGTGCTCTTCACAGATGAAAGCAGGTTCACACTGAGCACATGTGACAGACGTGACAGAGTCTGGAGACACAGTGGAGAACATTCTGCTGCCTGCAACATCCTCCAGCATGACTGGTTTGGCGGTGGGTCAGTAATGGTGTTGGGTGGCATTTCTTGGGGGGGGGGGGGGGGCGCACAGCCCTCTATGTACTTGCCAGAGGTAGCCTGACTGCCATTAGGTACCGAGATGAGATCCTCAGAACCCTTGTGAGACCAAATGCTGGTGCGGTTGGCCCTGTGTTCCTCCTAATACAAGACAATGCTAGACCTCATGTGGCTGGAGTGTGTCAGCAGTTCCTACAAGAGGAAGGCATTGATGCTATGGATTGGCCGCCCGTTCCCCTGAATCCGATTGAGCACATCTGGAACGTCTCGCTCCATCCACCACAGACTGTCCAGGAGTTGGCGGATGCTTTAGTCCAGGTCTGGGAGGACATCCCTCAGGAGACCATCCTCCACCTCATCAGGATCATGCCCAGGCATTGTAGGGAGGTCATACAGGCACGTGGAGGCCACACACACTACTGAGCCTCATTGGGACTTGTATTAAGGACATTACATAAAGTTGGATCAGCCTGTAGTGGGGTTTTCCATTGTGATTTTGAGGGTGACTCCATATCCAGACCTCCATGGGTTAATACATTTGGTTTCCATTGATAATTTTGGTGTGATTTTGTTGTCCGAACATTTAACTATGCAAAGAGGAAAGTATTTCCTACGATTGGTTCATTCATTCAGATCTAGGATGTGTTATCTTAGTATTCCCTTTATTTTTTTGAGCTGTGTATTTACCTTTTCAGTAACACACTGCTCTGTCTTCTCCAGACTTTTCTGTCCACCTACAAACCCCTTTGTCCTCTCTACCCACCTCTGTCCTCTCCAGACTCTTCTTTCCCCTCCTCCAGACCCCTCTGTCCTCTCTTGACCCCTCTGTCCCCTCCTCTAGACTCCTCTGTCCTCTCCTCTAGACTCCTCGGTTTTCTTCCTCCAGACTCCTCTGTCCTCCTCCTTTAGACTCCTCTCTCCTCTTTTAGACTCCTCTATTGACTCCTCCAGACTCACTCCTCCACACCTCTTCTTCTAGACTCTTGTTTCCTTCTCCAGATTCCTTTGTCCCGTTCTCCAGGCCCCTCTGTCCTCCTCCAGACTCCTCTGTCTCTCCCTCTAGACTCCTCTGTCTTCTCCTCCTGACTCCCCTCTCTCCTCCTCCAGATTTCTCTGTCTTCACCTCCTCCAGACTCCTCTGTCTCTCCCTCTAGACTCCTCTGTATTCTCCTCCTGACTCCCCTCTCTCCTCCAGATTCCTGTCTCCTCGGCCAGACTCCTCTGTCTCCTCCTCCAGACTCCCCTGTTTCCTCCTCCAGACTCCTCTGTCTCCTCCTTCAGACTCCTCTTTCTTCTCCTCCTCCAGACTGCTCTGTCTTCTCCTCCTCCAGACTCCTCTGTCTTCTCCCCCAGACTCCTCTGTCTTCTCCCCCAGACTCCTCTGTCTTCTACTCCAGACTCCTCTGTCTTCTACTTCAGACTCCTCTGTCTTCTACTCCAGACTCCTCTGTCTTCTTCTCCAGACTGCTCTGTCTTCTCCTCCTCCAGACTCCTCTGTCTTCTCCCCCAGACTCCTCTGTCTTCTCCTCCAGACTCCTTTGTCTTCTCCTCCAGACTCCCTTGTCTTCTCCCCCTCCAGACTCCTCTGTCTTCTCCTCCTCCAAACTCCTCTGTCTTCTTCTCCAGACTCCTCTGTCTTCTCCTCCAGACTCCTCTGTCTTCTCCTCCAGACTCCTCTGTCTTCTACTCCAGACTCCTCTGTCTTCTCCTCCAAACTCCTCTGTCTTCTCCTCCAGACTTCCCTCTCTCCTCCTCCAGATTTCTCTGTCTTCACCTCCTCCAGACTCCTCTGTCTCTCCCTCTAGACTCCTCTGTATTCTCCTCCTGACTCCCCTCTCTCCTCCAGATTCCTGTCTCCTCGGCCAGACTCCTCTGTCTCCTCCTCCAGACTCCCCTGTTTCCTCCTCCAGACTCCCCTGTTTCCTCCTCCAGACTCCTCTGTTTCCTCCTCCAGACTCCTCTGTCTCCTCCTTCAGACTCCTCTTTCTTCTCCTCCTCCAGACTGCTCTGTCTTCTCCTCCTCCAGACTCCTCTGTCTTCTCCCCCAGACTCCTCTGTCTTCTCCCCCAGACTCCTCTGTCTTCTACTCCAGACTCCTCTGTCTTCTACTTCAGACTCCTCTGTCTTCTACTCCAGACTCCTCTGTCTTCTCCTCCAGACTCCTCTGTCTTCTACTCCAGACTCCTCTGTCTTCTCCTCCAGACTCCTCTGTCTTCTCCTCCAGACTCCTCTGTCTTCTCCTCCAGACTCCATTGTCTTCTCCTCCTCCAGACTCCTATGTCTCCTCCTCCTCCAGACTCCCCTGTCTTATCCTCCTCCAGATTCCCCTGCCTTCTCCTCCTCCAGACTCCTCTGTCTTCTCCTCCTCCTGACTCCCATGTCTTCTTCTCCTCCAGACTCCCCTGTCTTTTCCTCCTCCAGACTCCTCTGTCTTCTCCTCCTTCAGACTCCTCTGTCTTCTCCTCCTCCAGACTCCTCTGTCTTCTCCTCCAAACTCCTCTGTCTCCTCCTCCAGACTCCTATGTCTCTTCCTCCAGACTCCTCTGTCTTCTCCTCCTTCAGACTCCTCTGTCTTCTCCTACTCCAGACTCCTCTGTCTTCTCCTACTCCAGACTCCTCTGTCTTCTCCTACTCCAGACTCCTCTGTCTCCTCCTCCAGACTCCTCTGTCTTCTCCTCCAGACTCCTCTGTCTTCTCCTCCTCCAGACTCCTCTGTCTTCTCCTCCTTCAGACTCCTCTGTCTTCTCCTCCTCCAGACTCCTCTGTCTGCTCCTCCTCCAGACTCCTCTGTCTTCTCCTCCTCCAGACTCCTCTGTCTCCTCCGCCAGACTGCTCAGTCCCCTTCAGACTCTGCCATGGATTCAGCTGATAGTGTATATAGCAAGTTTTAGCGTCAGTTTGATTGAACTGTAGAAGTGAGTATTCTCAAGACTAGTTCCTAAGGATATGCGACTTGGACTTGACAAAGCCATCACATTTTTATTATTAATAAGAGGAATATCTATTAAGAGATTTCTTTTAATTGTGTAGTGTTGAATATTCTGTTTAGATTTGTTTGTTGTCATGATACCTACTTAACATTTGTAAGTTGCCTTAGTGCCCTCCATGCTTCTGATAGGACTCGGTGGTAATGGACTGCTCCTCTGGACATTTACCCATCCATACCCATGTATATTTATATGACCGGCTATTACTGGCATTGACTGATTTTGTGCCATTGCCGGACAATGATTCACATCCCAGACTGGATGGCGTGACTCACCGGGGCAGAGCGTGTGCACCATCCGGTGACGCCTCCAGATGGCCGTCATTATCGTGCTGCATTTTCTGTCAACATGTAATTAATTCTGATGTAGATGTTCATTAGGGTTACTCAGGATTTTGGATTCATCCCCCAGTTATTGGCAGCGGCTTCTGTCCCTGAAATTACTGTTCTAATGATCACATGTACAGGTAAAAAGTCCAAGTGACATAAGATGGGTAAAGAGCCATTGGAGTCATCCAAAGAGCAGAAGCTTCCTCCTGAGTATCTGTATTTAGTATTGGTAACTCTACGGTTATATTCACTGCAGCTGGGAATCTGGTGACAAATTGACATCTGTTCACATTAGATTCTCGTTTTCTCGCCCATTGACCAATCATGATGGAACTACCGAAGATTGATGACAATGATAATTTGGCCCAGTTCACATCTGCATTGGAGGCTTAGCTTAGGGGTGAAATAACAAAACATAGGTCAGATTCCATTGTAGTGAGTACAATCCGTTGAGTGCCATTGGTGTCCATCATATGATGGATTTGTCACTACTGTACTGTTCTGAAATATTATCTCAGATGTGAATGTAGCCTAGATAACAACTTTAGAAATCAGTACTTTTTGCATGGTATTTTTCAGGCCAAAAACGCTGCAGCCTGATGTTAGAGGAGGTTCGATAGATAAATAGGAAACACCGGACTCACATTGTATTTTTTGTGTGTGTTTTCATCCTTTAGCTACAATCTGAGGTTACATTTTAGTTTTTCAAAATGGTGACCTGCCCTTTGTACAGTGCATCTTTTTTCCCAAGAAATTGTACATTTTTTCTCATATAAACTTTTATAGGTGAAAGAAAAACAGAAGAAATTGGAATTGAAGCTGCAACAGCTAGAGGTGCACTGGTTGGGAAACACAGCCTTAGTGTAACCCTAAAGACTCAATTCCTGTAACATAGATGTTACATCTCCCGACATGTTTTGCCCTTCTTTCAATCATGGGCCTTCATCAGGGAGCAAAACATCAAAACAGCCAGAGGTGCACTGGTTTGAAAACACTGCACCAAGAAATAGTATTGGATATATCATATTGTGTCCATGTATCCTTGGTGTATCTTACTGCGGTTAGCACCCTTTTGCTTGTTTATTATATCTTTTTGGTCTTGTACCCTTGTGTTTTCTATCCATATTTGTGGTTAATAAAAGCGTTACTCCGCCCCTAGCCATTTTATCCACGACTGCCTCCACCAAGCATTCTGAACATTCCGGACCCCTGCGATCAGACATCTTATGCCCTATCCTTTGGGTAAGGGATAAGATGTCTAGAGGCGGAGTACCGCTTCAAGGACTTTTTTTCATCAGATAGATTTTTGGTTATGTAATTAAGCAATCAGTTTGTATATTATTGGTTTTACTATGATCCTGATGTTTAGTCCCCCGATGAAGCTCCATGATTGAAAGAAGAAAGAAACATGTTTGGATAAGGAACATCTATGTAACAAGCACTAAGGGATAGTATTGGAGAAATTATATGGTGTCTTGTATCCCTGGTGTATCTTACTTCTGGTGGTACACTTTTGCGCGCTTATTATATTTTTTGGGTCTTGTACCCTTGTGGCTTTTTAATTCTTGGTTATTTAATTTGTGGCTTTTTGATTCGTGGTTATTAAAGGGGTACTCCAGTGGGGAAATTTTTTTTTGTAAATGTACTGGTGCCAGAAAGTTAAACAGATTTGTAAATTCTATTTAAAAATCTTAATCCTTCCAGTACTTATCAGCTGCAGTATGCTCCACAGGAAGTTGTGCAGTATTTTCCAGTCTGACCACAGTGCTCTCTGCTGACACCTCTGTCCATGTCAGGAACTGTCCAGAGCAGGAGCAAATCCCCAGAGCAAACCTATACTGCTCTGGACAGTTTCTGACGTGGACAGTGGGGTCAGCAGAGAGCACTGTGGTAAGACAGAAAATAAATTTAAAAAGAAAAGAACTTCATGTGAAGCATACAGCAGCTGATAAGTACTGGACGGATTAAGATTTTTGTTACGCCTAGCGCTCCGGGTCCCCGCTCCTCCCCGGAGCGCTTACGGCGTCTCTCTCTCCGCAGCGCCCCGGTCGGTCCCGCTGACCGGGAGCGCTGCACTGTCATGGCCGTCGGGGATGCGATTCGCACAGCGGGACGCGCCCGCTCGCGAATCGCATCCCAGGTCACTTACCCGTCCCGGTTCCCATGCTGTCATGTGCTGGCGCGCGCGGCTCCGCTCTCTAGGGCGCGCGCGCGCCAGCTCCCTAAGACTTAAAGGGCCAGTGCACCAATGATTGGTGCCTGGCCCAATTAGCTTAATTGGCTTCCACCTGCTCCCAGACTATATCTGTTCTCTGTCCCTGCACTTCCCTGCCGGATCTTGTTGCCTTAGAGCCTAGTGAAAGCGTTACTGTGTTTATCCATACCGTGTACTTGACCTCCTGCTTGCCTTATTGACTACGATTCTTGCTGCCTGCCCCGACCTTCTGCTACGTCCGACCTTGCTTTGTCTACTCCCTTGTACCGCGCCTATCTTCAGCAGTCAGAGAGGTTGAGCCGTTGCTAGTGGATACGACCTGGTCACTACCGCCGCAGCAAGACCATCCCGCTTTGCGGCGGGCTCTGGTGAACACCAGTAGTGACTTAGAACCGGTCCACTAGCACGGTCCACGCCAATCCCTCTCTGGCACAGAGGATCCACCTCCTACCAGCCGGGATCGTGACAGTAGATCCGGCCATGGATCCCGCTGAAGTTCCTCTGCCAGTTGTCGCCGACCTCACTACACTGGTCGCTCAGCAAGCCCGACAGATCGCCGAACAAGATCACCAGCTGTCGTACTTGACCACCATGACACAGCAACTCCAGTCGCAGCTACAGCAGCTTCAGTCACAGCAACAGCAATTTCAGTCTCAGCTACAGCAGCAACAACCATCTCCTCCGCCAGCTCCTGCACCTCTTCCGCAGCGAGTGGCCACTCCTAGCCTCCGCTTGTCCCTGCCGGACAAATTTGATGGGGACTCTAAGTTTTGCCGTGGTTTCCTTTCGCAATGTTCTCTGCACTTGGAGATGATGTCGGACCAGTTTCCTACTGAAAGGTCTAAGGTGGCTTTCGTAGTCAGCCTTCTGTCTGGGAAAGCTCTGTCTTGGGCCACACCGCTCTGGGACCGCAATGACCCCGTCACTGCCTCTGTACACTCCTTCTTCTCGGAAATTCGTAGTGTCTTTGAGGAACCTGCCCGAGCCTCTTCTGCTGAGACTGCCCTGCTGAACCTGGTCCAGGGTAATTCTTCCGTTGGCGAGTACGCCATACAATTCCGTACTCTTGCTTCTGAACTATCCTGGAATAATGAGGCCCTCTGCGCGACCTTTAAAAAAGGCCTATCCAGCAACATTAAAGATGTTCTGGCCGCACGAGAAATTCCTGCTAATCTACATGAACTCATTCATCTTGCCACTCGCATTGACATGCGTTTTTCTGAGAGACATCAAGAGCTCCGCCAGGAAAAAGACTTAGATCTCTGGGCACCTCTCCCACAGTCTCCGTTGCAATCTTCGCTTAGGCCTCCCGCCGAGGAGGCCATGCAAGTGGATCGGTCTCGCCTGACCCAGGAAGAGAGGAATCGCCGTAGGGAAGAAAATCTTTGTCTGTACTGTGCCAGTACCGAACATTTCTTGGTGGACTGCCCTATCCGTCCTCCACGTCTGGGAAACGCACGCTCGCACCCAGCTCTCGTGGGTGTGGCGTCTCTTGATGCTAAGTCGGCTTCTCCACGTCTCACGGTGCCCGTACGGATTTCTCCTGCAGCCAACTCCTCCCTCTCAGCCGTGGCCTGCTTGGACTCCGGTGCCTCTGGGAATTTCATTCTGGATTCCTTGGTGAAAAAATTCCGCATCCCGGTGACCCGTCTCGTCAAGCCACTCTACATTTCCGCGGTCAACGGAGTCAGGTTGGATTGCACCGTGCGTTACCGCACGGAGCCCCTCCTAATGTGCATCGGACCTCATCACGAAAAAATTGAGTTTTTGGTCCTCTCCAATTGCACTTCCGAAATTCTCCTTGGACTACCCTGGCTTCAACACCATTCCCCAACCCTGGATTGGTCCACAGGGGAGATCAAGAGCTGGGGTTCCTCTTGTTTCAAGGACTGCCTTAAACCGGTTCCCAGTACTCCCTGCCGTGACCCTGTGGTTTCCCCTGTAACCGGTCTGCCGCCCTGCCATAAGAAGTGCCTCTCCCCCCCTCCCAGTCCAGTCAGGCAAGCCTCGGTGCCTCCCCATGGCCCCCGTCCTTGTGTCACACTGCCCCGTGCCAGGCCTCGCCCTCTGCCCTCCCTCCCCATTCCCACTCCTGCTGTACTGCCTGCCGTTGAGGAAACCCTCCATTCTTTCCCGGTCTCCTCATCCCAGGGGAGGCAGTTACCGGACAAAGAGAAGGGGAGACCTAAGGGGGGGGGGTACTGTTACGCCTAGCGCTCCGGGTCCCCGCTCCTCCCCGGAGCGCTTACGGCGTCTCTCTCTCCGCAGCGCCCCGGTCGGTCCCGCTGACCGGGAGCGCTGCACTGTCATGGCCGTCGGGGATGCGATTCGCACAGCGGGACGCGCCCGCTCGCGAATCGCATCCCAGGTCACTTACCCGTCCCGGTCCCCTGCTGTCATGTGCTGGCGCGCGCGGCTCCGCTCTCTAGGGCGCGCGCGCGCCAGCTCCCTGAGACTTAAAGGGCCAGTGCACCAATGATTGGTGCCTGGCCCAATTAGCTTAATTGGCTTCCACCTGCTCCCAGACTATATCTGTTCTCTGTCCCTGCACTTCCCTGCTGGATCTTGTTGCCTTAGAGCCTAGTGAAAGCGTTACTGTGTTTATCCATACCGTGTACTTGACCTCCTGCTTGCCTTATTGACTACGATCCTTGCTGCCTGCCCCGACCTTCTGCTACGTCCGACCTTGCTTTGTCTACTCCCTTGTACCGCGCCTATCTTCAGCAGTCAGAGAGGTTGAGCCGTTGCTAGTGGATACGACCTGGTCACTACCGCCGCAGCAAGACCATCCCGCTTTGCGGCGGGCTCTGGTGAACACCAGTAGTGACTTAGAACCGGTCCACTAGCACGGTCCACGCCAATCCCTCTCTGGCACAGAGGATCCACCTCCTACCAGCCGGGATCGTGACAATTTTTCTATAGAAGTAATTTACAAATCTTTTTAACTTTCTGGCACCAGTTGATTAAAAATTTTTTTTTTTCCACCGGAGTACCCCTTTAAGGACTTGTTTTATTATATATATATTTTTAGTTATATGGAATAAATGCTAAGTGTTAATTGGAGCTATAGTCACACTCTATATTTACCCATTTGCCCCCAGTCTCACCATCTCCTGAGTGTTACACATAACTCGGTTGCGCGGTTTATAAGCAGAATACGTTTTAGGGTAGGCGGCCGCGGTCCGGCTATCAACTCTTGCTGTAGGTGTTGGGTGACTGAGTGGACGGCTCCTATCTCCTGTCGGAGTGTTAGCGTGTTCCGTCCTTACATGACAGCGCTCACCAGGTTGACATTGCAGCGCCGTCCTTGCACCGCGCTCCCTCTCTCTCCCGGCAGCTAATGACTTTCTGAACCCTCCATTAACTCCTGTGTGTCTACGGCGCCGTCTCCCCGTGTGCATGAGCCTTAAAATGAGAAGCAATTTACAATCATGGTATGGAGAGCGCTACGGATCTCTTATTTATTTCTTCTATTGCCATATACAACAGATTGCATACGGGATAAATACACTGCGCCAAGGTTATTCCGGAGGTGATGGCTCGTAATTGGCAATTTACCTTTTTCTTCCAGAAACCGCGTAGTCGACGATCACCACCACCTGTGCGGCTGGCGAGAGGCGTCAGCAGGGGGTGAGGCGGGAGATATATGTCTATTACAGAATATTGATGTGTTTATTCTTACATGAAGCTACTATTTATGATGCGGGATATATATGTGACACCTCCTTATGGCGCCGGTGCCACAGAAACGGTAAATCTTCACGCTCTTATGGACTGAGCTGGAGATATTTAATCATGTGATTTATTGCAGGTAGCAGACACGTCAGTGGAGTCTAGACAATGGAACATGCCAGTAGATGAATGTGAGATAGAGAACACCCGAACGCCGAGCGTAATTTACTACTAATAGGGTGACGCTACGGGGTTAACTAACAGAACCAGTGAATAATTGTATGGTGGAAATCGGGGAGGTTCGGAAAATGAGGTGAAATTATATTAGAAGAGGGAGAAAGGACATCGGGTCGCGTGAATCAATATTGGTAATGAAGCAGTTAATCGGCGTAGATTTCGAATTTACGTAAATTAGAAATAGCCATCAGTAGCTTGAACGTGTATTGCTCTAAGCTTAGTCTTTGAGATCATTTTTGTCGTCAATATTCTCCAATTGGCTGTCGCAGAACTACTTCCCAACCAATGCACCTTGCACTGTTGCAAAACTACAACTCCCAGGATCCCTGGGCAGCCTTTGTACAGTGTTGGTGCAAAATCTGTATTATAATATGCCAGGCCGTGACTTGCTTAAGGGCCCCGATTCACTATTAGGCCCGAATTCGCACTATAGAATTTACGAGCGCAATTCCACTGTAAAAAGCAGAGTCGTATTGCTGTCAATTAAATTCCGTTGCAAAATTACAACTCTAGATGTTGCAAAACTACAACTCCTAGCATGCTGGGAGTTGTAGTTTTTTAACAGCTGCAGACTTATTCAGTTTACAACAGATGCTTTTGGAATTCTGACTTTTCCCGTTTTTTCACTGTATTTACTAATTTGGTGCATGGTCTGCATTATTCTCTTTCTTATTTATTTTTTTTTTTTTGCACACTCAAATTTGGCGCAGTGTAACTGTGCACAAGTGAATGCCGACCATGCCAATAATTAAATTGTTCCATTTTCATTTTAAAAAAATGAAGTAAATGAAACATTTAAAAAAAAGAAGTACCCCCCAAAAAAACAATAGCCTCACATTCAAAATAGCAATTAATTTTTTTATAAATAAATAAACATATAAATAAATAGGCAGTTATGAAGCAATTTTTTTTATTGAATATGGAAACTAATATAAAAAATATAATTTCTAATTAAAGGGGTATTCTGGGATTTTTGGTTCTTTGAATGTGAGAAAGGGGCAGTAAAGTTATTCTATTTACTAGAATACTTCGCTTACCTGTGTTTGGTGTCTGGTATCAAATTTCTTTGTCTTTCCTTTTCCCAAAAGTTCATATTTTGCAGACAAAAAAGAGTCTGGTCTCAGACCTTTCCCAGCTTGCAGTGCGGGCCGAGACAATACATCACAAGTCAGGGGCTGAAAGGGGGCTTGGCTGCTTCATTTGCTGTGTATGAAGCTGCCCCCTGATGGCACACCAGTCCCCTGATTACCAGCACACATGTGCGTGCATTCATCATCACACAGATCCACAGCTTGTGTGTCAGGTGATGTTGGGCAAGTCATGTGATCAATGGGAGCATGGCTTTTCTGCAATGGGTGGGGCTGATGTATGGGAAAAAATAAGTCACCTCCCACCTTGAAACAAAGGATCATGGGGATTGTAGTCTAAGGGAAGCCACAGAAACAGGGAGTAGCTAGTTCCTAAAAACAAGCCAGCAGCATAATGGAGGACACAGGACATGGCCATTTACCACCAACACAAGCACAGATCCTTGGTAAGCGTGTCTATTTCTGTATGACACTAAATTACTTAAGTCAACTTAGAGACTCTGCTGGAACAATTAACAGCTTTAAAACAGGATTAGATACATTCCTGGAACAAAATAAGATTAATGCTTATGAAGAAATATAAAATCTCATCCCTTCCCCAATATCGCGCCACACCCCTACCCCTTAATTCCCTGGTTGAACTTGATGGACATATGTCTTTTTTCGACCGTACTAACTATGTAACTATGCTGAGTAGCCCAATACATTATCCGGTGCTTTCCGGACTATTTCCTGGAGATGGCACTGTTGGGGCCATCCAGGAGGCCTGCCATCTTATGAACTGTTATAAGGACGCTTTGTGGTTTGCCAGGAAACTCGGAGAGGATGTCTGTCCAGGACTGCCGCAGGCTGGTCTGCAACCTGATGAGGAGCTAAATCGCAGGATTTTTATATTTTGTAAACACTTTAGTAAATTGGTCGGGTAATGTTAGAATCAGGTTGTCAAAGGTTTCACAAAATTCTGGAAGGTGATAAAGTTGGGTTGTTTTATTTATTGAGGCGCAGAACCTGATAAAAAAAAAAACAGTCGGTACTCGATAGTCAGTCAGTGACTCGTCTCTACCTGAGATCACAGATTATTGACCTTTATTTTTTGAATTTCTTATAAATTTTTGATTCCCGTAGATAAGTCAATATTTAATCGTTCTCTTGAGATTTCTTACACGACTATGATTTCCATCGCTTTTATTATGTTTTTAATTTTTTCTAACGCTTATATCTGAGACAACACAGTTCTTGGAAATCACTTGAATTATTAATGTTGTTTTCTTGCACCGGTTTTCTTAGATTGTCATGAACTCGCCGTCACCTTTGGCCGCCATCACACCTCTCCATTGTTTGGCAGTTTACACAGACCTTGTCGGCGTGAAGCGGGAAGATCTCGCTAAGTGATTGTGATGGCCACTCTTGAGCAAGTTTATTTGCATTTTGTTAAAGAATTTTAATGTGTGATGTGAATTTAACCGTAGATGAACAAGTGAACATATTTAACATATTTAACATATGAACAAGTTTTTAGCTGCTGAAAGGCAATGGGGAGAGTATTAGGCCTTGTTCACATGGCTGAAAATGTGCGGAATGTCCGGCCAGAAAATGCGCACATTTGAATGTTCTGGGGGACTATACACAGCTAATGCAGCTGAATTTCTGAGTGGAATATTCCCACAGAATTCTGCTCGGAAATTCCACCGTATGAAAATAGTCTTACACTGACAGCCGTGTGAGCAATATGACCGTCTGTCCCCGTTGCAGCCATTCCCATTTATAATCCTATTGATGAATATGGTGCAGCGTAAAGACACTACCAGGTTGGATCTGATGTTGTTTTTACCACTTTCATTGGTAAAAATTGTTAAAGGTGTATTTCAGTTTTAACCCAAGATATATCACTTCCCGATATAGTGTTATCACAAATTGTATGGCTTTAGAATGTTTTTGAGTGGTTCACCCCTGACAGGAAGTTGTATACTCCTCACATTGTCAGTGTGGTGTTGTCTCACCAGTTTCCTGACTCGTCCCTTCCTCCTGATATGAAGCTTTGTAGTCCTCTCATTGTCTGTGTGGTGTTATCTCAGCAGCTCCCTAGCTCCTCGCTCTCTTTTGACATTAAGTTGTGTAGTCCTCTCATTGTCAGAGGGGTGTTGTCTCTGCAGCTCTCTGATGCTCCCTATCTCCAAACAAAGTGGTGTAGTCCTCATATTGTCAGTGTGGTGTTGTCTCAGCAGCTCCCCGCTCTCCTGACAAGAAGTTATGTAGTCCTCTTATTGTCAATGTGGCTTCTCAGCAGCTCCCTGGCTCCTCCCACTGAGGGATGTCACCACCTTTGACCGTCCCCTACAGTTACATTACCATCTCTCTGTCCTATACACATGTACATATCATATATATTTTTATTGGTACATTTAGTAAAGGATGAGGAGTGCATACAGCATACTGCTTCCTTGTGTTGATCAATGCCACAGGCAGAGGAGCAGACAGGGAATGAATACAGCAGGTGGTACAACCTCAGTGTGCAATAGTCTGCTGTGAAATTAGATGTTCTGCAACAGGTGTGGGTGTGGAACTGGCAGGAGTGGAGTCGGCAGGCCGGGAGCGCTGTGAGAAAGAGCTGAGAGAAAGCAATGCATTATATTTTTGTATACATTTTCCTTATATGACAGCTGTTGGCTGTCTGGGCATGCTGGGAGTCGTAGTTTTCTAACAGCTGGAGATCCTCAATTTGAAAACCACAAGTCTAAGGACAGGAAACAACTTTGTGTTTGCGGTCTCCAGGTCGCTCAGTATCCACACAATTTTATATCTTTTTGGGGTCGTTGGCGGCATATTCCTGCGCTCTTGGAAGTGTCACTTTAGTGAACCTGACAGCAGACATTTTCCTGCTAAATAAAAGAGAAAAAAAACGAAAGCGTCGGCGTAATCCTCGTGTGAATACCTGTTGGAAATTGTCGTCTGATCCGTCTCTGGAAAGATTGAAGGACCTAAAGCCACTTAATGCTCCGTAATTGGAGTCGTTGTCATTAAAGGCAGCCTCTTATGATACCGGGAGGGAGTAATACCTGCCGTATATAGGCCAACGTAAACCCCCCCGGACCGCGGCACGGAAAAAGCTTTAGAAGAGCGGATTGTGCTGCCTGTCAGATTACCGGAGAGGTGGTGATGAATATTACTGGACGTGTCAACCCTCTAAAGATTATAGGGCCCCATTGGGGTTACTCGGATCTAACTATATACGATAAAATATTATCGTATTATATTACTGTTTATATACGGTTATTATAAAAAAAACATAATAAAAATAAGTCACTTTGTAATAGAAACTTTAGGGGGCATTTGCTATATGCGGTGTTTTGGTGCAACATGGTTCACAAATTCTGCGCAATTTTTATTGTCTATCAGCTGGAAAGAATTTATTATGAGTGATACACCCTGAATAAATTCCAGATAGATGTAATGTTCAAATATTTTTATTGCAGATTTTTTTTTTACATAATATAAATATGTCACCCCTAGTATTATGCTAGTCCATTCCGTATATCTAACTGAACTAAAAAATAAAAAAAAAGGAATGAAAATAAATGTATATACAATATGTGTGTGTGTGTATATATATATATATAATCCATACAAAACAAAAAAATAAATTGAAATGACATTTTATAATACATTTTTACATTTTATTATTAATAATAATAATGTAAATAAATGTATCTGAAGATAAGTAAGTAAATAAATAAATAAGAAAAATAAATAAAATGAAAAAAAATATATAAAAAAAAATGGCCAAATACTTTCGTTATTCATACTGCAATTTGGGAAAATTTTACCAGAAATTAGCGTTCTCTGCAGCCTGCAGTATAAAGAATGGAGGTTTTGTTTGAAGCGAATTGCAAGAGGATTTTGCACAAATTTTACGTTTATGTGTAGAAAACTGTGTGGACAAAGCCTTGTATACTTTGCACGTAATTTAGTGCAGGTATTTCCCAACTAGGGTTCCTCCAGCTGTTGCAAAACTTGTAGTTTTGAAACAGCTGGAGGCACCCTGGTTGGGAAACACTGATCTAGTGTATGCCCTTATAAGGCTGTGTTCACAGCAGCTGCTGCAGATCCTCTTGGTTGCCGGCCACATTTCGAACGAGGTCTCGTTCTTGTTTATCTGCCGAAAAGCTGTGGATGCAAAAGACAATAAATGGCACACAAGGCTGCGGGAAGATGGCGCCGTTACATCATGGCGTGCACCGATGTGCGAATGCTGCAGCAACAGAGCAAAGCGTAGGGGTATTGATCCCTGTACGGGGGACCTGGGCTGGATACACTGGATTTGAAGAAAACTGATGCCAGATCAATAGCAGCAAAAAGATGTGCATTCTGCTCTATCGATCCGCCATTTACTTTCTTAGAAACCTGTGTCCACCGCCCAGGTGTTTCTGCATCGCGATCATTTATTATTATGCCTTATCACTTCCTATCGAGCCCAATGCTATGAGCAGTAACCCAATATGGCCCGGTCCACACTGTGATCTCCACACTGGAGGGTTGTCATAGTAACTCAGTACGGCCCGGTCCACACTGTGATCTCCACTCTGGAGGGTTGTCATAGTAACCCAGTACGGCCCGGTCCACACTGTGATCTCCACACTGGAGGGTTGTCATAGTAACCCAATATGGCCCGGTCCACACTCTGATCTCCACACTGGAGGGTTGTCATAGTAACCCAGTACGGCCCGGTCCACACTGTGATCTCCACACTGGAGGGTTGTCATAGTAACCCAGTACAGCCCGGTCCACACTGTGATCTCCACTCTTGAGGGTTGTCATAGTAACCCAGTACAGCCCGGTCCACACTCTGATCTCCACACTGGAGGGTTGTCATAGTAACCCAATAAGGCCCGGTCCACACTGTGATCTCCACACTGGAGGGTTGTCATAGTAACCCAGTACAGCCCGGTCCACACTGTGATCTCCACACTGGAGGGTTGTCATAGTAACTCAGTACAGCGCGGTCCACACTGTGATCTCCACTCTGGAGGGTTGTCATAGTAACCCAGTATGGCCAGGTTCACACTGTGATCTGTAGACTGGAGGGTTGTCATAGTAACTCAGTACAGCCCGGTCCACACTGTGATCTCCACTCTGGAGGGTTGTCATAGTAACCCAGTATAGCCCGGTCCACACTGTGATCTCCACTCTGGAGGGTTGTCATAGTAACCCAGTACAGCCCGGTCCACACTGTGATCTCCACTCTTGAGGGTTGTCATAGTAACCCAGTACAGCCCGGTCCACACTGTGATCTCCACTCTGGAGGGTTGTCATAGTAACCCAGTACAGCCCGGTCCACACTGTGATCTCCACACTGGAGGGTTGTCATAGTAACCCAGTACAGCCCGGTCCACACTGTGATCTCCACTCTGGAGGGTTGTCATAGTAACCCAGTATGGCCCGGTCCACACTGTGATCTCCACTCTGGAGGGTTGTCATAGTAACCCAATATGGCCCGGTCCACACTGTGATCTCCACTCTGGAGGGTTGTCATAGTAACCCAGTACAGCCCGGTCCACACTGTGATTTCCACACTGGAGGGTTGTCATAGTAACTCAGTACAGCGCGGTCCACACTGTGATCTCCACTCTGGAGGGTTGTCATAGTAACCCAGTATGGCCAGGTTCACACTGTGATCTGTAGACTGGAGGGTTGTCATAGTAACTCAGTACAGCCCGGTCCACACTGTGATCTCCACTCTGGAGGGTTGTCATAGTAACCCAGTATAGCCCGGTCCACACTGTGATCTCCACTCTGGAGGGTTGTCATAGTAACCCAGTACAGCCCGGTCCACACTGTGATCTCCACTCTTGAGGGTTGTCATAGTAACCCAGTATGGCCCGGTCCACACTGTGATCTCCACTCTGGAGGGTTGTCATAGTAACCCAATATGGCCCGGTCCACACTGTGATCTCCACACTGGAGGGTTGTCATAGTAACCCAGTACAGCCCGGTCCACACTGTGATCTCCACTCTGGAGGGTTGTCATAGTAACCCAGTATGGCCCGGTCCACACTGTGATCTCCACTCTGGAGGGTTGTCATAGTAACCCAATATGGCCCGGTCCACACTGTGATCTCCACTCTGGAGGGTTGTCATAGTAACCCAGTACAGCCCGGTCCACACTGTGATCTCCACACTGGAGGGTTGTCATAGTAACTCAGTACAGCGCGGTCCACACTGTGATCTCCACTCTGGAGGGTTGTCATAGTAACCCAGTATGGCCAGGTTCACACTGTGATCTGTAGACTGGAGGGTTGTCATAGTAACTCAGTACAGCCCGGTCCACACTGTGATCTCCACTCTGGAGGGTTGTCATAGTAACTCAGTACGGCCCGGTCCACACTGTGATCTGTAGACTGGAGGGTTGTCATAGTAACCCAGTACAGCCCGGTCCACACTGTGATCTCCACTCTGGAGGGTTGTCATAGTAACCCAGTACAGCCCGGTCCACACTGTGATCTCCACTCTGGAGGGTTGTCATAGTAACCCAGTACAGCCCGGTCCACACTGTGATCTCTAGACTGGAAGGTTGTCATAGTAACCCAGTACGGTACGGTCCACGATGTGATCTGTAGACTGGAGGGTTGTCATGGTAACCCAGTAGGACCTGGTCCACACTGTGATCCCTAGACTCGAGACTTCAGAGCTGGAGCTTTTCTAATAAACCAGGATTTTAATGGAGCATGAGGTCCCTCAAAGAGAAAAATCAACAATGCAAAATGTAAGTAGCTGAAGGCTAAATGTCCGTTCTCTTATATTTAATAATCCCCCCCCCCCCCCATGTCTATTAAATATAGAGACCCCAGTGTCAGGACGGCTCCTGGAGAATGAACTGAACTTCTCTAATAAATTCCGTGTAAAGGGATTACGCCGCAGCCCCCGGTCCTGTAAAATGTTCTATTCTGGATTCCATAAGGAAATATTCTGTATTTGGGAATGAACATTCCTCATTACACCCCGGAATATTCCGCAGCTATTCTGAACACATTGGATTATGCAGCGTAAAATGTTATTATCTCCCCCTGAAGTCAGGTGTGAGTTATATGAACTGGTTCCACCACTCCTATCTATGTAATAATCCAGTCATGTGATAGCGGCGAGAGGACCGACGATACTGCGCTGCCTCTGCAGAAATTAAATCTGGAAAAATTTTATGAGCAAGAAGCTGAGTCTGCAGGAATGGCGTCCGGCTGTAAGCGGTCACTTAAAGGCGAACGCCAGTCATCACGCAATGTCACACACATGGCTTCTGCGATAAACACGAATAAAAGTGGACGAATTAAAACATAGAAAAACCTTATTTTTTTTACTCTAAATGACTCATGTTTGATCACAATTTTATATTGTGGGAGGAGTTTCAATGTCACATGACATTGTGCACTTGCCCATACAGGTAGAGAGATTAAATCATGGGACGTGTAAGCTTAGGCGGAATGCATGTGGCTGACCGGGCTTGCTAGGAGTTGTAGTTTTGCAACAGCTGGAGAAACACTGTCCAAAGGCTGTCCGGGTGTCCCATCTTTGTCTTCTGGCTCCTGGGAATCTTCTGACATTTCAGAGGCTACACGGTGAGCCCACCTTGATCCACTGGTTTTACTATGATCCCGATGTTTTATCCCCTGATGAAGCCTCATGATTGAAACAATGGAGAAACATGTCAGGATATGTAACAGGAATTGAGTCTGTGGGGTCATTATGTTACACTAAGGCAGTATTTTATAACTAGTGTGCCAAAACTACAAAACTGTTGCAAAACTACAACTCCCTGTTGCAAAACTACAACTTCGAAGGCAGTCCGGGCATGCTGGGAGTTGTAGTTTTGCAACAGCTGGAGGCATGCTGGTTGGAAAATACTGCCTTAGTTTAACACAGTGACCCCAAAGACACCCAAGTAGGCCTTGAGCTATTGCAGATGTACAACTCCCTAGCCAAAGGCTGTTCAAGCATGCTGGGGGATGTAGTTTTGCCACAGCTGGAGGCACACTGGTCAAGAAACACTGTCCATAGTCTGTCCGGGCATCCCATCTTTGTCTTCTGGCTCCTGGGAATCTTGTTACCTTTCAGAGGCTACACGGTGAGTCCACCTTGATCCACTGGTTTTACAATGATCCTGATGTTTTGTCCCCTGATGAAGCCCCATGATTGAAAGAATGGGGAAACATGTTGGGATATGTTACAGGAATTAAGTCTGTGGGGTCATTATGTTACACTAAGGCAGTATTTTCCAACCAGTGTGCCTCCAGCTGTTCAAAAACTACAAATCCCAGCATGCCCGGACAGCCGAAGGCTGTCCGGGCATGCTGGGAGTTGTAGTTTTGCAACAGCTGGAGGCACACTGGTTGGAAAATACTGCCTTAGTTTAACATAGTAACCCTAAAATCCCACAAGTGCGCCTTCAGCTGTTGCAAAACTACGACTCCCTAGCCGAAGGCTGTCCATGCATGCTGGGAGATGACGTTTTGCAACAGCTGGAGGAACACTGGTCAGGAAACACTGTTCAAAGGCTGTCTGGGTATGCTGGGAGTTGTAGTTTTGCAACATCTGTGTAAACTAGTAAGTATTACAAATACACAGTAACATCAGCATTTCAGAAGTACTTACTGCATATGGCCAACCGCAGCGCAACCTCGTTGTGTGTTTTTACCCTCACTGCAGGAAACCTTCTCCATCCATTAGCAGTTTCCTGTCCGCCTATTGATGGCTGCGGAGTTCCTCTGTGTTACAATAACCATTTGGGCTCTTTGGGTTAAGTGATTGCCTTTTTAGTGACGTGCATTTGCTCCTCTTCCTTTGCATGTTAACGGTCATAGAGCATATGGGGAGAGCATATGGTCCTCTCTAAGCCAGTCCTAGTGATAGATCACAAGGGACGAGCGTTTCGCTGGTGGCTGTGAAGGTTGGCTGAGTGTTTCCGGGCCCCTGGGAGATGAGGAGCCAACTGGAAAAGAGCAGAGCGACAATCCGACCATCATTATCCGTCCTCTTAACAGCCGGCACATTACTGCCATTTACACTGATTAAATAGGGGAAATCTGGACGTTTCTGGGGATTTGGGTGCAGGAAGCTAATAAAAAGTTAAAGTCTGTTTTATGCATAGTTGTTAAGCAAAAGCAAAACATATAAAACTGCTTGATTGCAACTATTTGGGGACTGTCTGAGCCTTGTGCACGCAACAGCGTTAACTTGTATGGGGTCATAAAAATCTACGGGTCCCGCTGTATCTCTATCTCCACCAAGATTATCCCTGATAGATCCTGTATGATAGTAAAATAGCCCCATGGGTTGCATTCTGTATATGAAGGTATACCAGCAATATGGCGCCATAGATCGGCACATGTTGTTCTTATGGGACTGTCGTATATGGCGCTGCAAGGAATTGCATACCAGCATGGCGCCAAAAAACATCACCACATTTTTGACAAACTTTGCACGAATCAGTGAAAGAAACCTTTTAATAAATCTTATTAGAAAAGATGCCTCTTTCTCCGCTTTCAGACTCCTTTTCTCCTCCCCCTTTCTCTTTGGACGCATTCACACTAGAAAATTGTAGTTTTGAAACATCTGGAGGTCCACAGGTTGAAGACCACTGCGGCCTTCGTCATCATCCAGACCCCCCTTTAGTTTTCTACTCACTTCCCCTCGGTGGGAAGGAAGGGTGAGCTGGTCAGGGCCATCTATGCTGCAGGGACCGTCCGGTGGGGAGGGTTAGTCGTTCCGGGCTGTCCATTTTCACCGGAAGGCCTTCTTCTCCGCTCCGGGCCAGCCCCAGCCTAGTGACGTTGCCTTGACGACGATGCACAGGGCCGTTCATGCGCAGGGAACTCTCGTTGTCAAGGCAACGTCACTAGGCTGGGGCCGGCCCGGAGCGGAGAAGAGGGCCTTCCGGTGAAAATGGACAGCCCAAAACGACTAACCCTCCCCACCGGACGGTCCCTGCAGCATAGATGGCCCGGAACAGCCTTCCTTCTCACCGAGGGGAGGTGAGTAGAAAACTAAAGGAGTCTGGATGATGAAGAAGGCCGCAGTGGTCTTCAACCTGCGGATCTCCAGATGTTTCAAAACTACAACTCTCAGCATGCCCAGATAGCCAATGGCTGTCCGGGCATGCTGGGAGTTGTAGTTTTGCAACATCTGGAGGTCCGCAGGTTGAAGACCACTGAATTGAAGGGATTGACAGGCAGTGATGATGAAAGGGGGGAAGGTGACGGGGTGATAATGACAGGGTGATGATGACAGGGGTGTTAATGATGGGGGTCTGGATGATGACAGAGGGGGATGATGACATGGGGGTATGATGTATTTCCCACCCTAGGCTTATAGTCGAGTCAATAACTTTTCCTGGGTTTTTGGGGTGAAATTAGGGGCCTCGGCTTATATTTGGGTTGGCTTATACTCGAGTATATACGGTACATTTTTCCTAGGAAACTCCAGTGCAGCTGCCTTACATTGTTTTCAGTGGGATTCTGCTGCACCGTGCACACTGCTGAATGTCTGTGGTGAGAAATTCTGCAGCAAAAATTCACATTCCGGACTCCAAAGAATGATCTAGTTCATCCGCTCAGAAATGAATTTCCATCTTTGGAGATGGCGCATGTCCAAGTGGTCCTAGAACTGCTGATTATGTCAGTGCCTGCAGCAGACGGAATCTTTACCCCAAATTTTAATAGGTGGCAAAGATTCCGTAATGTGATCATAGTCTTAAAGTCATTATTCTTCAAAAAGAACTGCACAAGTTGGTGTTGAGACAGATCTCAAGATCAGGTTACAGCTGCCCTTAGAAGTCTATGGAAAGCAGAGGGAAGGGAGCTGCAATATGAGAGGCAAAGAGACGCATGAAGAAGCTGCTGAAAGGTCTGATAAGTGTTATATCAGCAACGCTGTATTGACAGCTTACACTGCTCAGTACTGCTCTATATTGTCCCATATGCTGCTGCTGCCTCTGATAGTATCTTATCAGTAGAGTTCCTGCTTGGACACCCACCAGTCATGATAACGGGAATACTTTCTGTCCCTAATGAACCGAGCAGCAGGCGTGTTTGTCCAGCACGTAATTCGCTATCTATGGGACTTCCCACCCATCAGACACGTATCTTGCATCTTGTGGATAGATGACAAGTTATAATCTCATGATAACCCTTCTTATAACGTCATTATACAGTTTTTCCATGCTGTGCCCCTTTAACACGGAGTTCATTGTATCCATATGATTTATTGAGAGGACTTTGCTCCTGTTGATCTCTTGACTTCCCGGAAGGTTGATCCGATGTGTTGACCCACACGTAGCACCAGGGACATCACTTTTTATGGCTTTGGATGTTTACGCAGGGAGGGTACAGGCGCTCGCTGCAAGCGCTGATCAATACTTTTCAGCACCTGCTCAATAAATGGAAAGAATAAAAAGATGCGAAAGGTTAATGACTATTTTTGTTAATTCTATACATAGCAGAAATCCTGCGGATCCATCCAGGGACCGGTGCCAATTGTTTAAACACAGCTTAAACGCAGGAAAACGTGCGACGCTCCCAGAGGTGGATTAAAACTGGGATACATGGCAGAAAACGAGCATCGTGGGAAATGTATTTTAAAGGGGGCTGAGCACATCCAGACATTACCCTGACAAACAATAATTCTACTTTATAGTTAATGCGTTTGGGTTTTCTATGCCTGGCAAAAAATGTAATAGAATTTAATTTACAAGGTTGGAGCAGGATCCGTGTCCCTGAAGGGTCAAATGTTTAATTCTGCTGACGGGTGCGGAGATGTTTCCTGATCCTGCACAAATCCTGAACAAATGTTCTTCCCTGTGCAGCACTTCGGTCCCCCAGAGCAAAATTCTAGGGACCAATGTCACCTTTCATAGGCTCCGTTGTTACTGTTGTATTACGGATGGCCCAGGGTGTTTCTAAGGGGGCGGTGTGAATAGTTGTTGCAGTCAGTTCTCTTTATAGCATAAAAATTAACATATATCATTAGGACACTCTTTGTAGCCCCTGTCTAGCTGTAGACATGTTAGACATATATGTCAAGAACACAGTGGGAACCTCTCCTTAAAGGAAACCTGACATCACTTACATGCTGCCCGAGCCATTAGGGTGGTCCCCGATGGTTTCTCCCTGCCCTATTGACCTCGTTTGATACATCTCTCCCTGGATATAAGTAGACGTCTATCAATCAAGGCCAGTGGGGCAGACAGAAACCACCGGAGACTACCCTGATGATTCCTGGTTCGGGCAGCATGAAAGTAATAATAAGTCCCCTCTGAGCTCAGGATACAGCTCAGCAGGTGGAAAAGTAAAATATTGCTTAAATGGGCACTGTCAGATACAAAAACTTTTGATATGTTGTAAAGCATGTAAAACCAATAAATTTTCATATTTTATATTGAAAGAGCCAGTTAAACAACTGACCCCCCCCCCCCCCCCGCCTGCTTGGACACATACCAGTCCTGCTGTGTCCATGAGTCATCACCTATGTCATGGACACACTTCCTTGATTGTGTCCCACTTCTGTCAGCTTGTGTCCCGCTACTGTGAGTGAGGACATGCTGGGAGTTGTAGTTTTGCTAATGCTAGGGGAGATGTGAGCAGACAGCATACTGAGGGAGGGGGCGGAGACCTGCATAGTGAGGCCACGCCCCTCCCTTTGAGAGGAATTCAGACTAGAGAGCTAAATTAAAAGTGTAATAAAAAAATAAATAAAGGTGCTAGACACATAAAAATTAGATGTACGTGGTCAGGATTAGGTACTGGGTGATATATTTGAAAAAAATGTTGTTTGATCTGATGGGTACGCTTTAAAATATACCTGACAATAAGAAAAAAAAGCTGTTCCCCGCTTGTCCGCCGCAGCTCCAGTTGGCTTTCATGCAGTTCCACCGATTTTCTCTTTTCTTCCTGCTTCTAAAACTAGCACTTGAAGCAAGACCTGTTAGCCAATCACTGGCCATAGCAGGGTCATGTCTTAGATAGTGATTAGCTGAGCAGACAGGTCCTGCATATGTTTGTCTCTGAGAAGTGATCGGAGGCCTGGGACCTGCGGGGGACCGGGGCATGGTAGGTATGGCTTTTTTTTTCTTTTTTCTCCTGATCCAGCATCATATTGTTTTGTTTTTTTAAAGGCTGGAATACCCCTTTAAAAAGTTAATAAGGCACCAACTATATTTTCTTAAGACCAAAATTCAGAATCTATGATAAAAATAAACAACATTTTAGGAGCATTGTACTACTTTCATTGTGATCTATGGGGTCCATCAGGATTCCTTTTAGGAATTATGATATTTTTGCATTTGTAAGAAATATTGGACCCAGACAGACTTCATGAGGATGTAACTTCATGCTGATATCTGCTCCAAACAGGATCGCCCATAGCTCAACGAAAAACTACAACGCTGGTGTGAACACAGCCTAAATCTCAGCAAAATAATAGACCCTATTTCCAGAATATTTGGCAGCGCTCACTTGATTCTCTGCGGTCAGTTTGGTATTCTTCCATGTTTGCGCAGGTCGGTGTGATTGAGCCGCCGGAAGCTTTGTGAATCCCGGTTTGGATACCAGACTGGAGTTCTTGCTCCTCCACATTGTTCACAGACCCTTTAGAAATTGGATGAAGTCTCAATAAATTACATCTCCTCCATTCACAGTGAATAGAGCTGCTGGATGATCTTTTTGGAAATGGACAGATTTTACTTATTTAGTCTGAAGAAAAAAAAAATTCTATTGTTTGGCGGTGACAAGAAGCGCTCAGTGTGGCTCCTCCGAGACCCTGGCGGCTTCTCTTTATGGAAATCATTGGGGTAATAAAATGGGTTTTGTAGTGACTATTCTCTCCTCGTCTTCTCTACTCCTCGGTGGTCACTGAAGATGTAATTTTTTTTTCTCTGACTCCCGAAATTGACCTAGATAACAAGTAACCTGTAGCAGTGGGGGCGCAGGATGCTGTCGGCTACTTGCAGCCACTAGTCGGCCATAATCTTTTCTTTACTTCACAATGGAGACCTCTTAGGGGGGAATAGGGCATCTGCTTTGTCTCTTTTCTGAAATCTCCCCGTAGCTGGGGTCATTCGTCTTGCTGTTATTGGAGACTGAGAGTATTGTCCTTCTGCCTGTCATCTACAAAAGACTGAAAGCAATCACTTCTCCGAAAGAAAGATTGACTGTCAGCGACCCATTCATCCAGTGTACAGGACTCAGCCGAACGCCATTATTTGATGCTGTTTGCTGATTTTTATTTTAGGCTAATCTAATAGAACATTGAAAATATATCACAAGAGCCTCCGGACCACGTATAATCTGATGGTGACATTTACACCTGTATCGTCCATAGGCTGAAAAGGCTTAAACTATTCATATCGAAAGAACAAGTACTGCCATAATAATAATATCATTCCAGTAATCACCCCTTAGCTGATAGTGAAAGCTTTTTATTACTCATCATACATCAGCATTGAGTGTTATTATATTATTATTACTTGGGTAGAAGCTTTCTCCTGTATTGATCTTCATTCCATGATGAGTAAAGCACTGCAGAGTAGAGGAAACTATACCTGTACAAAAATATAACTACTATAATACTGCTTCTATATACAAAAATATAACTACTATAATACTGCTCCTATATACAAGAATATAACTACTATAATACTGCTACTATATACAAGAATATAACTACTATAATACTGCTCCTATATACAGGAATATAATTACTATAATACTGCTCCTATATACAAGAATATAACTACTATAATACTGCTCCTATATGCAAGAATATAACTACTATAATACTGTTCCTATATACAAGAATATAACTACTATAATACTGCTCCTATATACAAAAATATAACTACTATAATACTGCTCCTATATACAAGAATATAACTACTATAATACTGCTCCTATATACAAGAATATAACTACTATAATACTGCTCCTATATACAAGAATATAACTACTATAATACTGCTCCTATATACAAAAATTTAACTACTATAATACTGCTCCTATATACAAGAATATAACTACTATAATACTACTACTATATACAAAAATATAACTACTATAATACTGCTCCTATATACAAGAATATAACTACTATAATACTGCTACTATATACAAGAATATAACTACTATAATACTGCCTCCTATATACAAGAATATAACTACTATAATACTGCTCCTATATACAAGAATATAACTACTATAATACTGCCTCCTATATACAAGAATATAACTACTATAATACTGCTCCTATATACAAGAATATAACTACTATAATACTGCCCCCTATATACAAGAATATAACTACTATAATACTGCTCCTATATACAAGAATATAACTACTATAATACTGATCCTATATACAAGAATATAACTACTAGAATAATGCTCCTATATACAAGATTATAACTACTATAATACTGATCCTATATACAAGAATATAACTACTAGAATACTGCTCCTATATACAAGAATATAACTACTATAATACTGCCTCCTATATACAAGAATATAACTACTATATTACTACCCCTATATACAAGAATATAACTACTATAATACTGCTCCTATATATAAGAATATAACTACTATAATACTGCCTCCTATATACAAGAATATAACTACTATAATACTGCTCCTATACACAAGAATATAACTACTATAATACTGCCCCCTATATACAAGAATATAACTACTATAATACTGCTCCTATATACAAGAATATAACTACTATAATACTGCACCTATATACAAGAATATAACTACTATAATACTGCTCCCTATATACAAGAATATAACTACTATAATACTGCTCCTATATACAAGAATATAACTACTATAATACTGCTCCTATATACAAGAATATAACTACTATAATACTGTCTCCTATATACAAGAATATAACTACTATAATACTGCTCCTATATACAAGAATATAACTACTATAATACTGCTCCTATATACAAGAATATAACTACTATAATACTGCTCCTATATACAAGAATATAACTACTATAATACTGCTCCTATATACAAGAATATAACTACTATAATACTGCTCCTATATACAAGAATATAACTACTATAATACTGCTCCTATATACAAAAATATAACTACTATAATACTGTCTCCTATATACAAAAATATAACTACTATAATACTGTCTCCTATATACAAGAATATAACTACTATAATACTGTTCCTATATACAAGAATATAACTACTATAATACTGCTCTTATATACAAGAATATAACTACTATAATACTGCTCCTATATACAAGAATATAACTACTATAATACTGCTCCTCTCCTGGGTGCACACTTCTCCCTCCTTACGCAGTAATCCCATTATCTCTTGTACATACAGGGCTTCTTATTGTTATGGTGCCCGCTGTTCTTCTCTGCTGTTCACACTCGGCCCCTGCCCGGTTGTGATTTCTCCAGAAGTCGATCGGTCACTCAGTGTAAAGCTAAAGAGCGAGACATAATCCGCGCTCGAGTCCGAAAACAGTCCTGATAACCTGCGCACTGATCCGTCCCCGCAGAGCCGCGGTATCGATGGACAGATCAGGATTTGCATTATCATCCTCCACAGTATCGGTGTAAGAACATTTGGTTTTGTGCAGAGTGTCTGTCCTCGTATGACTACACAACAAATCAGCCGTCTGGAACAGTTCCGTGAGCGGCGAGTGCGACGTTGTGCACGGAGCAGATGGTGTGTGAAGAGAAAGGGCCGGAGTCATCGCAACATTTTATAATAATCTGAGCAATGGAGAAAAACATAATGTAGGAGAGGAGGTTGGAGAGTGGTGGACTGTCTGCCGTCAGTGTTTCCCAACCAGTGTGCCTCCAGCTGTTGCAAAACTACAACTCCCAGCATGCCCGGACCGCCTTAGGCCGGTGTTTTCCAGCCAGTAAGCTTCCAGCTGTATCAAAACTACAACTCCCTGGGTGATTTCCAACCAGTGTGCTTCCAGTTGTTGCAAACTACAATTCCCAGCATGCCTGGACAGTCTTCGGCTGTCCGGGCATGCTGGGAGTTGTAGTTTTGCAACAGCTGGAGGCACATTTGTTGGAAAATACTGCCTAAGTGTAAGATAATTACCCCATAGACTCAATTCCTGTTATATATTCCAACATGTTTTGCTATTCTTTAAATCATGAGGCTTCATCAGGGTACAAAACATCAGGATCATAGTAAAACCAGTGGATCTAGGTGGACTCAAGGTGTAGCCTCTGAACTGTCAGAAGATTCCCAGGAGCCAAAAGATGAAGATGGGACACCCGGACAGCCTTCGGACAGTGTTTCCTGACCAGTGTGCCTCTAGTTGTTGCAAAACTACATATCCCAGCATGCCTGGGTAGCCTTCGGGTAGGGAGTTGTAGTTTTGTAACAGCTGGAGGAACACTTGTGTGTCTTTGGGGTCACTATGTTAAAATAAGGCAGTATTTTTCAACCAGTGTGCCTCCAGCTGTTGCAAAACTACAACTCCCAGCATGCCGGGGCAGCCTTCGGCTGTCCCGATATGTTGGAGGTTGTAATTTTGCAACAGGGAGTTGTAGTTTTGCAACAGCTGGAGGCACACTGGTTGTAAAATACTGCCTTAGTGTAACATAATGACCTCACAGACTCAATTCCTGTTATTCATCCAAACATGTTTCCCTATTCTTTTAATCATGAGGCTTCATCAGGGGACGAAACATCAGGGTCATAGTAAAACAAGTGGACCAAGTTGGACAAGTGTAGCCTCTGAAATGTCAGAAGATTCCCAGGAGCCAGAAGACGAAGACTGGACGCCCGGACAACCTTTGGAAAGTGTTTCCTGAACAGTGTGGCTGTTGCAAAACTACAACTCCCAGCATGCTCAGACAGTCAAAGGTAGTCCACCTAAGCTTACACATTCCATGATATAATCTCCCTATCTGTATGGCTTTGCATGCTGAGAGTCGTAGTTTTGCAACAGGCGGAGGCACACTGGCTGGAAAACACTTTTATATGCCCCCTCCCATATACTTGCATTGAGGGGACGGGCGTGACGTCACACGGGGGCGGAGTCCTGACGTCACGGACTTCCGTTCCCGGAGTCGTGACTCAGACCCTCCAGTGGTTCCGGTGAGAACACAGGTGGGTGCCGCATGCAATAATGCGGCGGTTCCTAGCAGCAGGGCCCCCGCGATCAGACACCTTATCCCCTATCCTTTGGATAGGGGATAAGATGTCTAGGGTGGGAGTACCCCTTTAAGGCCGAAAATGCATGTGTAAAATACAATATGCCACTAATTTACAAACTGTGCTTCCATAGCCTGTGTGCAGTCACACACATGGGAAAAGCTGTGGATTTTGTGCAGAAGAATTCCTGCGCCTTTACAGTAGCTGCAAAGTTGAAGAGATTTAACAAATGTCGACCGAACTCTGCGCAAGAAATCCACTCTAAATCCGTGCAGACTGTAAAGAGATTTTACTGATGGACTTTACCTGGAAAGTAAAAATCCTCATTAAATCTGCAGTGTTACAGGTTTTGCTGCAGAATTGATGCAGATCAAGAGCAAATTCTTCATCTGTTGATTGTTTTTAAATTTGAAGAGTAAATGTCATTTCAGAAAACATTGACAAAAATGTTTTTATTGCTGGGAGTCCAGGTGCCAAGACTTCCCCCTAATTGCTAGAACAAGTGGGGAGAAATGCTCAGCCGAGCGCTCTGTCTCCCCATTGTCTCGGTGCCGCTGAACATTTTTTCTGCAATCTTATGTCTACTGTCTGTTGTCAGGGGAAATCTGTCTCTAGAAACAGCCACAACGAGACAGAACACAGAAAGCGGCGTTGTGGGTTAACATGTGTGCTGTGCAGTAAATGGAAAGAAACTGAGAAGCCTCGGCTGTGTGCCTGCATGCTAAGCCAGTCTACCTGCTAATGATAATCCACACTGTTCCTAAAAGGTTAATCAAGGCTTTCCTTTCATCTCTTATCAGCCATAAAGCTTAGGACAGCTGCCCCTTGAGTAAATACCATTGTACCTACTGCTGAATTCCTACAGTGTTACATTGTAATCCTCCCACTTTAGCTTCTCAGCTCTAGAAGCTCAATGCTTAGTGTAACCCCTTCATTGCAGCTGTTGTTTCTTGCATTTCTGCTCACACAGCAGCATGCAAACAGTAGTGCATCAGTAACCCCCTTCTACCTCATGTGCCAGCTATAATACTATACTTAAAAAACCATCAGCCCGGCACAGGGAGGCATGTTCAGTGCACTCTCACCATCTGTATGTCATGGCATAGCAGTAAGAACTGAGTGTTTGCTGCGCTGTGATTGGGTAAGCAAATAAGAGAGTAAATAACGTGTGTACTACTAGGAAACACCTCCGCTCTGGTCTTGTGCCCTGAAATGGAGAAAATGAGAAATATCTGTGCACTATGGAGGGGATCGGGGGCTCAATAACAGCAGTGAGAGAACTAACATCGCCTTTTTACCGTTTTGAAGGATTAACAAAACCTATTCAGGTTTTAAGCATCTTTTGAAATGACAAATATGCTTTAAACCTTCCTTTAATATAAATAGGTGTCTCATTGGGCTTTCATATGGGCTGTTAATGTGGATGTTTTATTTGTGTTTTATCTCGTATCCCAATGTGAATAGGCTCCGAATTCCCAAGGGATGACTACAGAAGTAATAAAGGATTTATAGACACGGAGAACGGAAGACTTCAGGGTTCGATGTGTCAATGAGCACAAGACTTGGGGGTTTAGAATGGGACTTTTTCGATTCTGACTGTAATTATGTCTCAAACAGAAGAAAATCTAATACATAAGAATCACATATCTCTAGTTTTTGATACATAGTTGCTGCAAATGTTGCAAAACTACATCATTCCCTGACAAAACTGTTGCAAAACTTAAGTAACAAATGTTGCAAAATCTTAGCTCCTATCCTGTTGAAGGGGGTCAGGGAGTATGATGGGGGTTGCAGTCCGAAAATGGGGCACTTTAGCCAAAAAAGCTTGTGTCCTGCAGATGTAGAATCATTGACAATGGTTTCATAGAACTCGCAAGATGAAATGTCCCGGTCCCCGCAATTGGTAGGCCCAGGCCACAGAAATGTCCCCGGCATTGGTAGGCCCAGGCTTCAGAAATGTCCCCAGCATTAGTAGGCCCAGGTCACAGAAATGTCCCCGGCATTGGTAGGCCCGGGTCACAGAAATGTCCCCACCATTGGTAGGCCCAGGCCACAGAAATGTCCCCGGCATTGGTAGGCCCAGGCCACAGAAATGTCCCCAGCATTAGTAGGCCCAGGTCACAGAAATGTCCCCAGCATTAGTAGGCCCAGGTCACAGAAATGTCCCCACCATTGGTAGGCCCAGGCCACAGAAATGTCCCCCGCATTGGTAGGCCCAGGCCACAGAAATGTCCCCCGCATTAGTAGGCCCGGACAACAGAAATGACTCTGGCATCGGTAGGCCCGGGCCGCAGTCACCTCAGCAGAGGACACAGACATTGGACTTAAAGGACAACATCCCCATCAGCCATTGCTGCAGTGCACAGAGATGGAGTACCATATTGCTCCGTAGCCTTTCCTAATTGAAATGTGATATTTATACCGACACTTCTCTTGCAGTAAATGTATTCTCCATGCTTCACAGCCTTGGCACACTGACAAAGTAAAAACACACCATGTTAAGAGCCGACTCGGAATTTGCCAGTCTCATCAGCCGGGTGCAGCACTTTGTGTCTGCAGATTCTCCCACAGAGAGTCATCAGGGGCCAGGACCTACGCTGCCGGGTGCCTTGTTGTTTTAACACTTTATAGAGAGAGCTGCTACACTGTGCCAGTCCAGGGACTTACAAAGGCTCGTTCACATTGCTACATTTTCTGACATTGTTAATATCTAATAGTGTTGCTCGCGAATATTCGCAATTCGAATTTTATTCGCGAACATAGCACTATATATTCATAATTATGAATATTTTTTTTTCCCCCACAGTACACATCACAGTGATCATCCCTCTCTGCTTCCAGCTTGTGTGATGTAAAGAAGACTCTAATGCTACTGTGTGAGACTGTCGTGTGAATTTCCGCATATGCTAATTTTCTGTTATGCTAATTTTTGTATATGCTAATTATCGCCTACGCAAATTTTTCACATATGCGAAAATAAACGTGAATATTACGAATATGCGAATGTAGTGAATATATGACGAATATTCGTCCATATATTCGTGAAATATCGCGAATTTGAATATGGCCTATGCCGCTCAACACTGATATCTAATACTGCATTGCTATAAATCAGTGTTTCTCAACCAGTGTGCGTTCAACTGTTGCAAAACTACAACTCCCAGCATGCCCCAACAGCCTTCGCCAGTGTTTCTCAACCAGTGTGCCAGCTGATACTAATATTTATTTATCCGTTATATCTTTAGATACATTTACATATACACTGCTCAAAAAAATAAAGGGAACACTAAGATAACACATCGTAGATCTGAATGAACTAATCGTATGAAATCATTTTGTCTTCATATAGTTGAATGCGCTGACAACAAAATCACACAAAAATTATCAATGGAAATCATTAACCCATGGAAGTCTGGATATGGTGTCACACTCAAAATCACAGTGGAAAACCCCACTACAGGCTGATCCAACTTTATGTAATGTCCTTAATACAAGTCCCAATGAGGCTCAGTAGTGTGTGTGGCCTCCACGTGCCCGTATGACCTCCCTACAACGCCTGGGCATGATCCTGATGAGGTGGAGGATGGTCTCCTGAGGGATGTCCTCCCAGACCTGGACTAAAGCATCCGCCAACTCCTGGACAGTCTGTGGTGGATGGAGCGAGATGTCCCAGATGTGCTCAATCGGATTCAGGGGAACGGGCGGCCAGTCCATAGCATCAATGCCTTCCTCTTGTAGGAACTGCTGACACACTCCAGCCACATGAGGTCTAGTATTGTCTTGTATTAGGAGGAACCCAGGGCCAACCGCACCAGCATATGGTCTCACAAGGGGTCTGAGGATCTCATCTCTGTACCTAATGGTAGTCAGGCTACCTCTGGCAAGCACATGGAGGGCTGTGCGGCCCCCCAAAGAAATGCCACCCCACACCATTACTGACCCACCGCCTAACTGATCAGGCTGGAAGATGTTGCAGTCAGCAGAACGTTCTCCACGTCTGACACATGTGCTCAGTGTGAACCTGCTTTCATCTGTGAAGAGCACAGGGCGAATCTTGGTGTTCTTTGCCAATCTTGGTGTTCTCTGGCAAATGCCAAATGTCCTGCACGTTGTTGAACTGTAAACACAACCTCCACCTGTGGACGTCGGGCCCTCATACCACCCTCATGGAGTCTGTTTCTGACCGTTTGAGTGGACACATGCACATTTGTGGCCTGCTGGAGGTCATTTTGCAGGGCTCTGGCAGTGCTCCTCCTGCTCCTCCTTACACAAAGGCGAAGGTAGCGGTCCTGCTGCTGGGTTGTTGCCCTCATACGGCCTCCTCCACGTCTCCTGGTGTACTGGCCTGTCTCCTGGTATCTCATGCTACCACTAGAGTGAAAGCACCGCCAGCATTCAAAAGTGACCAAAACATCAGCCAGGAAGCATAGGAACTGAGAACTGGTCTGTGGTCACCACCTGCAGAACCACTCCTTTATTGGGGGTGTCTTGCTAATTGCCTATAATTTCCACGTGTTGTCTGTTCCATGTGAAATTGATTGTCAATCAGTGTTCTTCCTGAGTGGACAGTGGGATCTCACACAAGTGTCAGTGACTTGGAGTTACATTGTGTTGTTTCAGTGTTCCCTTTATTTTTTTTGAGCAGTGTATATGTTCCTAATAATGTATTTCTCGTATTTTTAAATGCATTTTTATATATTGCCTTATAATAATGTATCCGTTATATCTTTAGATACATTTTCATATATTGCCTCGTATATTGTATCCGTCGTTATCTTTAGATACATTTTCATATATTGCCTTTGAATAATGTATCCATCATATCTTTAGATACATTTTCATTTATTGCCTCCTAATAATGTATCTGTCATATCTTTAGATACATTTTCATATATTGCCTCTTATAATGTATCTGTTATATCTTTAGATACATTTTCATATATTGCCTCTTATATTGTATCCATCGTTATCTTTAGATACATTTTCATATATTGCCTTCAAATAATGCATCCATCATATCTTTAGATACATTTTCATTTATTGCCTCTTATATTGTATCCATCATATCTTTAGATACATTTTCATATATTGCCTTCGAATAATGTATCCATCATATCATTAGATACATTTTCATATATTGCCTTCGAATAATGTATCCATCATATCATTAGATACATTTTCATATATTGCCTCCTTATAATGTATCAGTCGTATCTTTAGATACAATTTCATTTATTGCCTCTTATATTGTATCCATCATATCTTTAGATACATTTTCATATATTGCCTCCTTATAATGTATCAGTCGTATCTTTAGATACATTTTCCTATATTACCTCTTATAATGTATCCCTAGTATGTTTAGATACATTAGATGACTTTGCAGTCCTGGCAGTGGTCCTGTATTGCAGTTTCTCCCGTCTGCAGCCATTTGACCGTCTCAGTATATTGAATCCTTATGAAGTGTCTACACAAGACTTAATTAATATGGATTTGGCCAATTGGCGACGTTGCGCCGCGGAGCTGACAATCAACCGTCTTCCCTCAGTTTCCGTGCGTCATTTGTCTCGCTCCTGTCCGCCTCTGTGTTCCCGCCGCGTTCGCTCTCCCCTTTAATCACACGTTGTATCCTGATATCGATTGTTTGTGTATTCATATTGAATACTGTCAGAACTGCGCCGAGTCAAATAATGTGCAATCTCCGCGCCGTGTAATCAACAAATAATAGTAATGAAAAATCCGAAAATCACGATCATTAAGTGGTGAGCTCCGAGAAAAAAACCACAAAACCCAAACAATGCAAGTCACAATTTCGAGCCTCTGAGAATCGCGGCGACGGCCTGAAAGCACAATAAGCGCTGAGTAAATTATGACAAGTTATTAAGCCGGAGGCATTCGCTGTACATTTTGGAGTGTTTTGTGTTGTTTTTTGTGGATTATTGTTACAGAAGTGAACTGTTGTGATTCCCACACGGTAACCTGCAGAACTCCGAACTTTAACCCCATCCTGACATCAGATGGCGGTGTCCTATCCACATCTGGCAGATGCTGAGTGTTAAAGGGGTACTCCGCTGCTAGATATCTTATCCCCCATCCAAAAAGGGGATAAGATGTCAGATTGCGGGGGTCCTGCTGCTGGGCCCCCCCATGATCTCCCACAACATCCGGCATTCTAGATAAATTCCAGGTTCCTGCAGCAGTGGTCGTGACACCATGAACACGCCCCTTGTGACGTCACACCACACCCCTTCCATTTATGTCTATGGGAGGGGGCGTGTCGGCCGACACGCCCCCTCCCATAGACATGAATGGAGGGGGTGTGGCGTGACATCATGAGGGGCGTGGATGTGACATCATGATCATGACCTACAGCTACGAGCATTCTGAACAAAATGTTCAGAATGCTGGAGCACCGGAGTACCCCTTTAACCCCTTAGATGCCAGCGTGAAAAGTAACTGCAGCATCCGAGCAGTTAGATGAGCAGGGAGGAAGGGGGCACCGGTCACCTTTCCCTGTGACGCGGTTGTGGGATGCCGTCCATGTCACGCCAAAATCAGATATACATTGCCTATCCTGTGGATAGGTGATAAGTTATAATTAATGAAGATCCGACTCACTCGTTTTGCTTTAAAAAATATATAAGGTTTCCATTTCACCCCAATTTTTTCCCTTTCATGACAAAATTGACGAAAAATTTTTAAATCTAATGGAAAATGCAAATCACACGTAATGAGATTGTGAGATGGTTCCGGAGTTTACGGGAGAAGATGTGAGAACGCACCGGCTTAAAAATAAAACAAAAAAAAAAGTAAAAATCGTCCCCAAAAAGAGTTTTACATGCTAAAAAATATATAATTGTCGAGGAGATAAGTGACATACAGCATTTTCCTATTTTTAATGCTGCGTTCACACATTGCGTTATATTTGCGGTACCATCACGGTACCGCCGTGTTCCGAAATTTTGGTAAGAATTGTGCCAATTTATAAAAGATTTATGCCAAATTGTGAGAATATAACCAAATCACAGTAAAACACAACATTTTTACCATATTAGTAACATGTGTACCGAGACAAAGCAGCAAAGCCAAACCTGCCCCCGCTTAAAAATGATCCAAATCAGATGGTATGGTGTCTGGATCCTATTTAAAAATAAATAAATATAGTTTAACAATACTTGTTTTAGTATTTTGCAATATTAAAGGAGTCCTGAAGCTATAGAACACTTATCCTGCAGATAGGGGAAACGTGTTCTATGGCTGCAGTACTCCTTTAATTGGGCACTATTATTAATACAAATATTTACTACTGCAGTCCTTATGGTAAATAAAAAATATTTCTAATGTTCTTTGTTTAAAAAAAGTGAAGTTTTCTATGTTTTATTTGTGTTTTAAAAAGCTGCCACTAGGTGTCTCCCTACTTGTCCAGAGCACATTCCCCCCCCCCCCCCCCCCATCTCTCGCACAGACTTTGGACTCCTGCTGGCATGGCAAAAGTCCAAAATCAGGAAATGCAGTGTGTAGTGCTGAGGGGGTGTGTGTGCAGCCTTAGCCAATCATAGCTCATCTCACACTGAACTGCTCTGGGCTGTGTGTAGCAGAGTGAGGGAGGAAGTTCTCCCCTGTATGGCTTCAGATGATGTCACACCTGCTGGGGAACGCCCCTTCCCTGTCTGTGAATCTGAGCAGAAAATACAGAGCAATATCAAGGTAGAAAACTAAAAAATAATAAAAATAAAGGGGGGGGGGGGATGGTTTATCATGATGGGGGCAGTGACCTGAGGGGGATTAGAACATTTAAAAAGATCATGATAGGTCCTCTTTAAGTTTAAAAATGCAATCTATAATATTGAAAAAATAAATAAATACAGCAACTAAAAATAATTTTTAAAAATGACCATTTTTATATTTTGACACCATACAAAGGCAGTGTAAAATGTCCTGTAATCTCGATGCAATCTCACACCACGCCCAAACTGGACACGTCACGTAAACTTTTTATTTTTTTTTAAATATATTAAAACTCCTTGAAAAATGTTTAGCGTGAAAATAAAACTTTGGTGTGAAACGCAGTAAAAAGTTGCGTAAAAATGTCACAAAATGATAAATATGTTCCCTGGTGTATCCATCACAACATGTTCATTCTAACTATTAAAGGGGTACTCACGTGCCACAGCCTTCTCAACTTCCGCTTCAGAAGGCTTGGAGCAGCGGACGCGGTCGCGACATCATGGATGCGCCCCTCGTGACGTCACGCTACGTCCCCTCTATAGATGTCTACGGGAAGGGGCGTAACGACCATCACGCCCCCTCCCATAGATATCAATGGAGGGGGCGTGGCCGTGATGTTGCGACCGCGGCCGCTGCTCCAAGCTTTCTGAACCGTAAGTTCAGAAGGCTGGGACACGGGAGTACCCCTTTAAATTTACATTATGGCCTAATAACCTGATTACATCAGCGTCACACCAAGGCTACATTCTGACATCATTCATCAGTCATTCACTATATGACATCATCATTTAATTATGATACGTGATGACATCATCGTTCATTCACCTTGCACAATGTGATTTATTAAACTCATTATGATCGTTATGACATCATATCTCACCGGTAGTACACAATGACCTCATAACTGCATGACATCATACCTGATTGTATATTATGATCGGAATTTATGCGCTTACAAAATTGCGCGCAGTGAGTTTTTATTTTGCACCTCGACAAAATGATCTAATTTTGCGCCATTTTTATGTTGTGCCGGCATTAGTCGATGCGCTTCATTTATCACCTAGACGAGTATTATTCACCGCACGATTATATATACAGTGTACACTGTTTGGCGGCTGAGCGTTGCTCACAATAGGATGTGACATGATGACGGGTCGTTCACCTAGCACCCGGTGGCGGTAATAAATGTGACCGTCCACTTGTCCTGACATCTCCACCTGAGCTCCGGCCGCTGTCTCTTCCAATCTCGTCTTCTAAGGATCCGGCGGCTCAGTGTCCTGTAGTGTCGTCTGCGGCCGCGCGGCTCGTGCACTCGGATGTCCCTTGGTGCCCTTGTCCCCGGGCTGATGATGTCCAGAACAGCTAATCCTTCCTTTTTTAATCCGTATTTTTTCTTAGCTTGTTGTCTGTGTATAACAAGGTTTTATTTGTGTACAACAAAACAGACATTTACGGAAAATGAAAAGAAATTGTACAAATCAATTACAGCGCAGGATACGTGCTCAGTGACGGTGTAATGATGAAGACGTATGGCTGTATACGGGGGAGGGGGGGCAGTCTGTTATATCGTAATATAGCGAGAATGAAAAATAAAGCAAAAAGAGGATGAAAAAGAAGAACACGTGATATCAGGACCAAAATACACAGGATATCATGGTATTATGTAACCATGGAGACACACAGGCCTGCAGAGGAGCTGTGTACACAACACACTGGAGGGATTCATATCATCACAAGCTACAAAAGGTACCTTATTCCAATGCATTGGAATATTAATAAAGGCTTAATCCGTTCTATATCAATTGTAATCTTCTTATACACAGAGAACAGTATTATAGTAGTTATATTCTTGTATATAGGAGCAGTATTATAGTAGTTATATTCTTGTATATAGGAGCAGTATTATAGTAGTTATATTCTTGTATATAGAAGCAGTATTATAGTAGTTATATTCTTGTATATAGGAGGCAGTATTATAGTAGTTATATTCTTGTATATAGGAGCAGTATTATAGTAGTTATATTCTTATATATAGGAGCAGTATTATAGTAGTTATATTCTTGTATATAGGAAGCAGTATTATAGTAGTTATATTCTTGTATATAGGAGCAGTATTATAGTAATTATATTCTTGTATATAGGAGCAGTATTATAGTAGTTATATTCTTGTATATAGGAGCAGTATTATAGTAGTTATATTCTTGTATATAGGAGCAGTATTATAGTAGTTATATACCTGTATATAGGAGCAGTATTATAGTAGTTATATTCTTGTGTATAGTAGCAGTATTATAGTAGTTATATTCTTCTATATAGGAGACAGTATTATAGTAGTTATATTCTTGTATATAGGAGCAGTATTATCTTAGTTATATTCTTATATATAGGAGCAGTATTATAGTAGTTATATTCTTGTATATAGGAGCAGTATTATAGTAGTTATATTCTTGTATATAGGAACAGTATTATAGTAGTTATATTCTTGTATATAGGAGGCAGTATTATAGTAGTTATATTCTTGTATATAGGAGCAGTATTATAGCAGATATATTCTTGTATATAGGAGGCAGTATTATAGTAGTCATATTCTTATACATAGGGGCAGTATTATAGTAGTTATATTCTTGTATATAGGAGCAGTATTATAGTAGTTATATTCTTGTATATAGGAACAGTATTATAGTAGTTATATTCTTGTATATAGGAGCAGTATTATAGTAGTTATATTCTTATACACAGAGAACAGTATTATAGTAGTTATATACATGTATATAGGAGCAGTATTATAGTAGTTATATTCTTGTATATAGGAGCAGTATTATAGTAGATATATTCTTGTATATAGGAGGCAGTATTATAGTAGTTATATTCTTGTATATAGGAGCAGTATTATAGTAGATATATTCTTGTAAATAGGAGCAGTATTATAGTAGTTATATTCTTGTATATAGGAGCAGTATTATAGTAGTTATATTCTTGTATATAGGAGGCAGTATTATAGTAGTTATATTCTTGTATATAGGAGCAGTATTATAGTAGTTATATTCTTGTATATATGAGCAGTATTATAGTAGTTATATTCTTGTATATAGGGAACAGTATTATAGTAGTTATATTCTTATATATAGGAAGCAGTATTATAGTAATTATATTCTTGTATATAGGAGCAGTATTATAGTAGTTATATTCTTGTATATAGGAGGCAGTATTATAGTAGTTATATTCTTGTATATAGGAGCAGTATTATAGTAGTTATATTCTTGTATATAGGAGCAGTATTATAGTAGTTATATTCTTGTATATAAGAGGCAGTATTATAGTAGTTATATTCTTGTATATAGGAGCAGTATTATAGTAGTTATATTCTTGTATATAGGAGTAGTATTATAGTAGTTATATTCTTGTATATAGGGAACAGTATTATAGTAGTTATATTCTAATATATAGGAAGCAGTATTATAGTAGTTATATTCTTGTATATAGGAGCAGTATTATAGTAATTATATTCTTGTATATAGGAGCAGTATTATAGTAGTTATATTCTTGTATATAGCAGCAGTATTATAGTAGTTATATTCTTGTATATAGGAGCAGTATTATAGTAGTTATATTCTTGTATATAGGAGGCAGTATTATAGTAGTTATATTCTTGTATATAGGAGCAGTATTATAGTAGTTATATTCTTGTATATAGGGAACAGTATTATAGTAGTTATATTCTTGTATATAGGAGGCAGCATTATAGTAGTTATATTCTTGTATATAGGAGCAGTATTATAGTAGTTATATTCTTGTATATAGGGAACAGTATTATAGTAGTTATATTCTTGTATATAGGAGCAGTATTATAGTAGTTATATTCTTGTATATAGGGGCAGTATTATAGTAGTTATATTCTTGTATATAGGAGCAGTATTATAGTAGTTATATTCTTGTATATAGGGGCAGTATTATAGTAGTTATATTCTTGTATATAGAAGGCAGTATTATAGTAGTTATATTCTTGTATATAGGAGCAGTATTATAGTAGTTATATTCTTGTATATAGGGAACAGTATTATAGTAGTTATATTCTTGTATATAGGAGCAGTATTATAGTAGTTATATTCTTGTATATAGGGCAGTATTATAGTAGTTATATTCTTGTATATAGGAGCAGTATTATAGTAGTTATATTCTTGTATATAGGGGCAGTATTATAGTAGTTATATTCTTGTATATAGAAGGCAGTATTATAGTAGTTATATTCTTGTATATAGGAGCAGTATTATAGTAGTTATATTCTTGTATATAGGGGCAGTATTATAGTAGTTATATTCTTGTATATAGGAGCAGTATTATAGTAGTTATATTCTTGTATATAGGAGCAGTATTATAGTAGTTATATTCTTGTATATAGGAGCAGTATTATAGTAGTTATATTCTTGTATATAGGAGCAGTATTATAGTAGTTATATTCTTGTATATAGGAGCAGTATTATAGTAGTTATATTCTTGTATATAGGGGCAGTATTATAGTAGTTATATTCTTGTATATAGGAGCAGTATTATAGTAGTTATATTCTTGTATATAGGAGCAGTATTATAGTAGTTATATTCTTGTATATAGGAGCAGTATTATAGTAGTTATATTCTTGTATATAGGAGCAGTATTATAGTAGTTATATTCTTGTATATAGGAGCAGTATTATAGTAGATATATTCTTGTATATAGGAGCAGTATTATAGTAGTTATATTCTTGTATATAGGAGCAGTATTATAGTAGTTATATTCTTGTATATAGGGGCAGTATTATAGTAGTTATATTCTTGTATATAGGAGCAGTATTATAGTAGTTATATTCTTGTATATAGGAGCAGTATTATAGTAATTATTTTCTTGTATATAGGAGCAGTATTATAGTAGTTATATTCTTGTATATAGGAGCAGTATTATAGTAGTTATATTCTTGTATATAGGAGCAGTATTATAGTAGTTATATTCTTGTATATAGGAGCAGTATTATAGTAATTATTTTCTTGTATATAGGGGGCAGTATTGCAATAGTTATAATAGATTATTTATTTGTTTACTATATGGAGAGATAAGGTGCCATCCTATGTATCTTTGTTGTTTTTTATTGGCCGGACATTGCATATCATATATTTATCATTGGTTCAGCTCCAAAATGGCAGGAAATAGTCCTTGGTCTTGTGGTATAAACTCAGTAGATGAGACCTTTATATGTTTTATTCTCTGAATGGAGCGGAGACTCTTCATAGAGATGAACAATTTTATTATACAGTCCAGTGTGTTAATCTCTCCAGTCGGAGGAGGGGGAGGGGATCCGCGCTGAACATAAAACGTGGCTCTAATCGGTATTCAGGTGTAAACATCAATGAGATAGGATCACAACGCTGACAGTATCTCCCATCTCTGCAGAGTCTGCTTAACCTATGGGTGACCCGCGCCCTTCGCCCGCCGCCTTATCAAAAATCCCATCTTGCTTCTGTCGCTTGATTTGCTCGCACAGGTTGAAAAAAAAAAAGATACAGGTGAAGCCCAAACATTTAGCGATCACAAGGCGGAGGGCGAGTGTTTGCCGCAGTCGACATGCACTTTACCTGGCAGGTTATCTGCATATTAATCTGCACCTAGAGAGACGCTCACATTCCTTATGTTGTGTAACCTGAATGTTAAATGTATCATATTGTATTTCCTGGAGCCTCCTACATTGTAAACATGGAGGCAGCGCTTCACATTGTGTGCATCATAGTCAATTATTGTTTTCTTTTTCCAAAATTTCATGAACTTCATCAGGAGTCCGGCAGGTAAAAGGGGCACATTGCCACCCAAAAATCAGATAGAAACATGCTAATATCTATTAGACTGTGTCCACATGATGTTAAGGTATATATCAGGACAATCTCCAATAGAAGGTTGCAGTGTACAGTGATCCCTCAACTTACAATGGCCTCAACATACAATAGTTTCAACATACAATGGTCTTTTCTGGACCATTGTAACTTGAAACCAGACTCAACAGACAATGTACAGACAGTCCAGATCTGTGAAACCTGTCAATGGCCGGAAGAACGGACCAATCAGAATGGACATTTACACCTGTACTACTGAAGTGCATGCACTGACTGTCTGGTAGCGCCTCCCTACAATACAGGGAAGTACTACATGTTCTGTATTACTGTTTACTTGTGCCAGGGTTAGCTGCTCCTTTGGACACAGACGAGGGCGTCTCCATTTTGCATATACTGTACAGGACCCTTAAGAAGCTCCTGTCCTCTGTATAGACCAGTCTTTCCCAACCAGGGTGCCTCCAGCTGTTGCAAAACTACAACTCTCAGCATTCCTGGACAGCCTTTGGCTGTCCAGGCATGCTGTGAGTTGTAGTTTTGCAACAGCTGGAGGCACCCTGGAAGGGAAACACTGACATAGACAGTGATTTACAGCTCCCAGCTGATCTTTCTTTTATATATAAGGATTTGCTTTATCTATATTAGTTATCTACTTATTTTCTTTAATCCTCACTTTTTCCTATTTTTGGATGACATTTTGGGGGCTTCAAAACCAATTACCAGGTTTCCATAGAGTTCTGGTCTCAACATACAATGGTTTCAACATACAATGGTCATCCTGGAACCAATTAATATCGTAACCTGAGGGTCCACTGTATGCTACTGTATAAACCTTTATTTTTCATCTATGGTGCCCCCAGCTGTTGCAATACTACAACTCCCAGGATGCCAATAAAGATTTATATATGTCTTTATTGGGACATTTAAGAAAGAATGAGTAGTGTACACAGCATGCTGCCTTGTGCTGAACAATGTCACAGGCTGTGGAGCAGACAGGGAATGCATTCAGCAGGTGCTGCTACCTCACTGATTTTGTAATAGTCTGCTGTATAATTAGATGTTCTGCAGAAGCTCTGGGTGGGGAACTTGCAGGAGTTTTATGGGGGGGGGAGTAAGCATGATGGGAGGGCTGGGTTGAAGAAGCAATGCATTCTGGGAATTGTAGTACTGAGAAACTGCTCAATTAGGAAGTACAGTGATTTTTGACATAGTAAGGTTGAGGATTATAGAATAACAGACCAAATGGATTATTATTGGTTTCAGAAGTAGTTTAGACAGGTAAGCGATGCTTTATTCTTCCAATACATATTCATATTTTTTTTTACCTGTTGGAGTACCCCTTTATATCGGCAGCATCAGATCCATTGTCGTCTCTGTAGATTTACTGGATTCGCTGTTGCAGGGTTGTGGTGACAATGATTTGCCCCTGGTGTTTATCTGTTGGCGCGGTGTCTGATGGAGTGAATGTCAGTTTGGGGTGTCATGTGATCGCCCCGGCTGCGCCGCTCTTCTCCTTCTTCTTCTAGGATTTCACCATCCGGGCGGCTCTCGGAGTTCCTGACGTGATTACCATTGACCTGGGAAGTCATTTACGTCTCTTTACAATTCATTCCAGACTCAAATGGATGGATTGATCTGCTGTGAAATTAAGTTCATATATTTCTACACAACGCGTTAGGATACACACCGGGATTAACCCTTCCCCTGCTCCGGAGGACGATGTGTGCGGGTCATGTTAGGATAGAGCCCAAAAGCCAGTATTCCCCAACCAGTGTGCCTCCAGCTGTTGCAAAACTACAACTCCCAACATGCCCGGATAGCCTTAGGCCAGTGTTTCCTTACCAGTGTGCCCCCAGCTGTTGCAAAACTACAACTTCCAACATGCCCGGATAGCCTTAGGCTGTCTGGGCATACTGGGTGTTGCAGTTTTGCAACATCTGTAGGAACCCTGGTTGGAAAACACTGAATTAGGGTATTATTGCTTAACTTGGTAAATTTATCTTAAAAAATTAGGGGGAATAAAATGGCCGAAAAACCACCCATGTTAAATACGGTATACATTGCTTTTTTTTTTTTTGCATTTTTTCCTAGAAGTCAATGAAAGGAAAAAACACCATTAATAAAAACAAAAAGAAACACCATATTCAGAACGTACTGTGATTGTTGAAAACTGCCCCTGAGCCAAACTTCCCAAAAAACCATGAGGTTCTGGCATTTCATATTTCCCTATTGACTGCCATCTGGCCGCAGCGTTTTTAGTTGTTCATGCAACAAACACTTTTTACATAAGTCGTCTTTTATGAAATGATGATTCTTTTTTTTAGGGTAAGGGCAAACAAGAAAAAAACTTTGAATTTATTCATTTATTTTTTATTTATTGCAGCAGGAAAATCCAACTCATTCTTGTGGGTAAATCTGCAGCGAGGCGTCCTCAGCAAATGTGTGTGAATATGTGTCAGGATTCGGCTGGCTGGATGTGGATCCTCTGTGTCAGAGAGGGATTGGCGTGGACTGTACCGGAGGATTGGTTCTAAGTTGCTACTGGTTTTCACCAGAGCCCGCCGCAAAGCGGGATGGTCTTGCTGCGGTGGTAGCAACCAGGTCGTGTCCTCAGGTAGCGGCTCAACCTCACTGACTGCTGAGACAGGCGTGGTACAAAAGGAGAAGGCAGGAGCGTGGTCGGACGTAGCAGAGGTCAGGGCAGGCGGCAAAGGTTCACAGACGAGAGGACAATAGCAATTCACGACCACGCCCCCTTGTAACATGACACCACGCCTTCTCAATGCAAGTCTATTGGAGACTCCCATAGACTTGCATTGAGAGGGCGTGGTGTCACGTCATGAGGGGGCGTGGTGTCAAGTCACGACCCCCGCTGCCGGCACCCAGCATTCTAAACGAACGCTGGGTGCTGCACAGAGATTGCGGGAGTCCCAGCTGCAGGACCCCCACGATCAGACATCTTATCCCCTATCCTTTGTCCTATCAATGCAAAAATGGTACCGTTAAAAACTTCAGATCACGGCGCAAAAAATGAGCCCTCATACCGCCCCATACACGGAAAAATAAAAAAGTTATAGGGTTCAGAATATGACAATTTTAAACGTATTAATTTTCCTGCATGTAGTTATGATTTTTTCCAGAAGTGCGACAAAATCAAACCTATATAAGTAGGGGATCATTTTAATCGTATGGACCTACAGAATAAATATCAGGTGTCATTTTTACCGAAAAATGTACTACGTAGAACAAAAGTTACAAAACAGCGTTTTTTTTTTCCATTTTGTCTCACAATGATTTTTTTCCATTTCACCGTAGATTTTTGGGCAAAATGACTGACGTCATTACAAAGTAGAATTGGTGGCGCAAAAAATAAGCCATCATATGGATTTTTAGGTGCAAAATTGAAAGAGTTATGATTTTTTAAAGGCAAGGAGCAAAAAACGAAAATGCAAAAACGGAAAAAACCCCGGTCCTTAAGGGGTTAATGTTCCGGACACTGGGTAGCGGAGTAACCCTTTTAGTAGGAAATCCCAGACCAAATGTTGTGGATTATTTAGCAGTTTTTTGTGCTTTTTTTTTATTTATCTTTTTATTACTATGAAAATAAAAAGAATTCATTTATTTAGAAGATTGATTGATTTAGCAGATTGAAAGATTGAAAAAAAAAATGTTTTTATTTAGAATCTGCAGTTTTAGATTATGGGTCTGAAAATCAAAGAATATGAAGAAGAATTAGTAAATTGGGCATAAAACAAAGTGTTATGTGTAAGTGGGTGTGAGGGTCCCCCGATGGCAGGGAGCGCCCACCCCGACCTCACAGGGAATTTCATCAGTCTAATTGTGTCTGTGTCGGCCCTGAACCCTGATCCCAATCACATGAATGGATTGTGTTGTGTTAAGGCAGCTTCCCAGTCCATTAAAGCAACTGGTCCCAGTAGACTATTACAATGACAAAGATCTGATGCTTCCACCGTTGTTGTGGAAATCAGGTAGATCGGGTCACTGACAGACGTCAAGAGGTTAAAAGGAGCATCTGGGGGGCCTCAAAATAGAGACACAAATCATGGGGGGAGGTGAAGCCCGGATGGAGCATTATTGGGGATTATAAATCCTCATCTGATTCCTGAGATTTCATTCCGTTGTTCCAGGACCTGCGGACGATCAGTAATGACCACGGCTGGAAGGGAATCACACACTGTGCGTAATGAGGAATTCCCTGGTGTCCGATACCGGAGCGCCGCAATGTATGGATTAAACTGGATACAAATGTTACTAATGGAGCTTTTGTTCTACAATTCACCCAGCTGAGGTCTGGACACTAATCCGCCGAACATCAGGGAAGAGGCTGAAACTACCGCAACGTATTAGTGTATCAGAATGTACCCACAAGGAAGTCATGATATGGGCAGCATTGGCTAAGGGGGTTATAATAACACTTGGGGTACCGGATAATAGCACTTGGGGTACAGGATAATAACACTTGGGGTACAGGATAATAGCACTTGGGGTACAGGATAATGACACTTGGGGTACAGGATGATAACACTTGGGGTACCGGATAATAGCACTTGGGGTACAGGATAATAACACTTGGGGTACAGGATAATAACACTTGGGGTACCGGATAATAGCACTTGGGGTACAGGATAATAACACTTGGGGTACAGGATAATAACACTTGGGGTACAGGATGATAACACTTGGGGTACAGGATAATAGCACTTGGGGTACAGGATAATAACACTTGGGGTACAGGATAAGGACACTTGGGGTACAGGATAATAGCACTTGGGGTACAGGATAATGACACTTGGGGTACAGGATAATGACACTTGGGGTACAGGATGATAGCACTTGGGGTACAGGATGATAACACTTGGGGTACAAGATGATAACACTTGGGGTACAGGATGATAACACTTGGGGTACAGGATAATGACACTTGGGGTACAGGATAATAGCACTTGGGGTACAGGATAATGACACTTGGGGTACAGGATGATAGCACTTGGGGTACAGGATAATGACACTTGGGGTACAGGATGATAGCACTTGGGGTACAGGATAATAACACTTGGGGTACAGGATAATGACACTTGGGGTACAGAATAATGACACTTGGGGTACAGGATGATGACACTTGGGGTACAGGATGATAATACTTGGAGTACAGGATGATAACACTTGGGGTACAGGATGATAACACTTGGGGTACAGGATGATAACACTTGGAGTACAGGATAATGACACTTGGGGTACAGGATAATGACACTTGGGGTACAGGATGATAACACTTGGGGTGCAGGATGATAACACTTGGGGTACAGGATGATGACACTTGGGGGTACAGGATAATAACACTTGGGGTACAGGATGATGACACTTGGAGTACAGGATAATAACACTTGGGGTACAGGATGATAACACTTGGGGTACAGGAGGATGACACTTGGGGTACAGGATAATAACACTTGGGGTACAGGATAATGACATTTGGGGTACAGGATAATGACATTTGGGGTACAGGATGATGACACTTGGGGTACAGGATGATAACACTTGGGGTACAGGATGATGACACTTGGGTCACAGGATAGTGATACACTGACACTTGGGGTACAGGATAGTGACATACTGACATTTGGGGTACAGGATAGTGATACACTGACATTTAGGGTACAGGATAGTGACATGCTGACACTTGGGGTACAGGATAGTGACATGCTGACACTTGGGGTACAGGATAGTGACACGCTGACATTTCGGGTACAGGATAGTGACACGCTGACACTTGGGGTACAGGATAGTGACACGCTGACACTTGGGGTACAGGATAGTGACACGCTGACACTTGGGGTACAGGATAGTGACATGCTGACACTTGGGGTACAGGATAGTGACACGCTGACATTTGGGGTACAGGATAGTGACACGCTGACATTTGGGGTACAGGATAGTGACACACTGACATTTGGGGTACAGGATAGTGACACGCTGACATTTGGGGTACAGGATAGTGACACGCTGACATTTGGGGTGAAGGATAGTGACACGCTGACACTTGGGGTACAGGATAGTGACACGCTGACACTTGGGGTACAGGATAGTGACACGCTGACACTTGGGGTACAGGATAGTGACACGCTGACACTTGGGGTACAGGATAGTGACATGCTGACATTTGGGGTACAGGATAGTGACACGCTGACACTTGGGGTACAGGATAGTGACACGCTGACACTTGGGGTACAGGATAGTGGCACGCTGACACTTGGGGTACAGGATAGTGACACGCTGACATTTTAAGTACAGGATAGTGACACGCTGACACTTGGGGTACAGGATAGTGACACGCTGACACTTGGGGTACAGGATAGTGACACGCTGACACTGGGGGTACAGGATAGTGACACGCTGACACTTGGGGTACAGGATAGTGACACGATGACACTTGGGGTACAGGATAGTGACACGCTGACACTTGGGGTACAGGATAGTGACACGCTGACGCTGGGGGTACAGGATAGTGACACGCTGACACTTGGGGTACAGGATAGTGACACGCTGACATTTGGGGTACAGGAGAGTGACACGCTGACACTTGGGGTACAGGATAGTGACACGCTGACACTTGGGGTACAGGATAGTGGCACGCTGACACTTGGGGTACAGGATAGTGACACGCTGACACTTGGGGTACAGGATAGGGACACGCTGACGCTGGGGGTACAGGATAGTGACACGCTGACACTTGGGGTACAGGATAGTGACACACTGACATTTGGGGTACAGGATAGTGACACACTGACACTTGGGGTACAGGATAGTGACACGCTGACACTTGGGGTACAGGATAGTGACACGCTGACACTTGGGGTACAGGATAGTGACACGCTGACGCTGGGGGTACAGGATAGTGACACGCTGACACTTGGGGTACAGGATAGTGACACGCTGACACTTGGGGTACAGGATAGTGACACGCTGACACTTGGGGTACAGGATAGTGACACGCTGACACTTGGGGTACAGGATAGTGACACGCTGGCGCTGGGGGTACAGGATAGTGACACGCTGACACTTGGGGTACAGGATGCTGACACTTGGGGTACAGGATAGTGACACGCTGACACTTGGGGTACAGGATAGTGACACGCTGACACTTGGGGTACAGGATAGTGACACGCTGACGCTGGGGGTACAGGATAGTGACACGCTGACACTTGGGGTACAGGATGCTGACACTTGGGGTACAGGATAGTGACACGCTGACGCTGGGGGTACAGGATAGTGACACGCTGACACTTGGGGTACAGGATAGTGACACGCTGACGCTGGGGTAGACGCATATCTTTACATCCCATTTTATGGACACACGTCACCCGGTGCTGCGGATCGTTGAGGTGGCGGTGAGTTTGAGATGTACGGTTTGGCGGCCGGAGTCATTAGCTGTAAGTGAAATGCAGAACCTTTTATGATGAAGTGCGACTCCCGTGATATTGCGCTGCTCCACTTATTGACTTTAAATACTCTATAAACCCTTGGCACCGGTGCGATCCTAAATACTGCACAGTTCCAGGAAATGTATTGAGACGTCTCTTAAGATGCTGCGTAATGGCAGGACCCTAAGTGTCAGAATATTCATTGTTCATCACCTGCATTATTTAAGACGCCTCTAATTCTTCTTACACACATTACCTGGGTGGTGGCACCTCGTGGGGCTTTTTGCTGTTTATAGTTACTTCTTTTCCCTATAGCAGTGTTTTCCAAAGAGTGTATCTCCAGCTGTTGCAAAACTACAACTCCCAGCATGCCCAGACAGCCAACGGCTGTCCGGGCATGCTGGGAGTTGTAGTTTTGCAACAGCTGGAGACACACTCTTTGGAAAATACTATCCTATAGTCTGTATGGTTCAGCTGGTTCATATTAAAGGGGTATTCCAGGATTTTTTTTATTTGACTATGCTACAGGGGCTGTAAAGTTAGTATAGTCCATAATATAGTGTCTGTACCTGTGAGTGACAGTTTTCTCACAATTCTTCTGTGATTTTCACCCCAATATTTATTTTTATCAGCATACAAAATGACTGTTGTCTCAGATTTTTCCCAGCTTGCAATGCGCCCGAGACCTGACATCACTAGTCAGCTGATGACATGGAGACTGTCTGCTTCAATGGGTGGAGGGATCAATCTGCAACTAATGCAACAACTGGAGGTACCCTGATTGAAAACCACACTGATTTGAATGGATGCAGCTCATTTATGTTTCAATGGGTGGGGTGGCTGATGTGTGGGAGGGAGGAAAATGGAATTATGGGATTTGTAGTCAAAAAAAGAAAAGTCAAGCAGGAAATACCAGTTCACAAACAGCTAGTCACAGCGTTATGGTAATCTCACAGCATAGCCATTTAGCCCCAAGACAGATCCTTCCTAATCATGTCCATTACTGTCTGCCAGGTACGTAATAAAATCACCTTATGGTGGAGAAACCCTTTAACTACATACAGCAGGTTAGACACATATTCGGGATCACATTTGCCATGAGGCAAGATTAGCATCTCACCTCAGGTTGCAGATTCTCTGTCAGATTTTTCTGCCTTGTTATAGGTTGTAGTTTTATAACAGTTTGAGAGCTACAGGTTGGAGGTCACTGGGAGATAGAGAGCAGCTTTACAGGGGTCACAGGGAGATAGAGAGCAGCTTTACAGGGGTCACAGGGAGATAGAGAGCAGCTTTACAGCTTTACAAGGCTCACTGAAACCTGAACTTGCAGCAGCACGAGCAGCAATATGGAAGTCCGCTAATAACACAGAGAGGTTCCCTTTGCTCTGGGTGCACAGATACACATCTAAAACAACATTATTTTATCATAACAATTGAGTACATTTGGTGTCTATTAAGCAGATTTATTGCTGTTTGGATGTGTTACCTTAACCCTTTGGCACTGTAATCTTCAGCCACTTGGTATGTATTCTGCTATGTGAGAATACACCGTCCCCATCATTGAACCCTGTGTGCAGTCACATCCTTCAGTCAGGTATTTCTCTGCAGCTTATTGCTAATCTATACGACATGTACTGTCACAGCCAGTTAATATTTATCAGGCACAGCAGGTTAGACGTACAGTATATCCAGGATAAAATCTACCATGAGGCAAGATGAGCCTCTCGCCTCAAGTGGCAGAATCTAAGATCCCTGATTGGGCAGCAACTTCTGCCTTGTACATGTTGTATTTTTATAACAGTTTGTGAGCTACAGGTTGGAGGCCACTGGGATATAGAGAGCAGATTGACAGGGAAGGCTCACTGAAACCTGAACTTGCAGCAGCACGAGCAGCAATATGAAAGTCAGCTAATAACATAGAGAGGTTTACTTTTCTCTGGGTGCATAGATACACATCAAAAACAAGAATTATTTTTCTATGACAATTGAGTCTATTTGGTGTCTACTGAGCAGATGTATTGCTCTGTTCATTGTAGAATTGTTACCGCGACCCCATGGCACTATAACCTCCAGCCACTTGATATGTATTCTAAGTGATAATGCACTGTCCCTATCATTTCTTTTATGAACATAATTGATACTTTAAAATCGATTCGCTGTCATACGATAATAGTAACCGTATTAGCGTTCAGGATCCTTTCCGTCCTCTACACACAGGAGTAACCCGCTTCTCTGGCAGGATTCCTCTTCTGCTTTTTTTGAAGAGATGGAACAAATGTCTCGTTGAATATAGAAGCATAGTGCAAGAAAACAGACATAAAACACAATACTGCGCGCCAGCTGCGGCTAACAAGAACGAATGGAGGAAGCAGAAAAGCTGAGAATAGGGCTTATTCCTGACTGTAATACCGCATCCAAATGCAAAACACTGCGTCCTGACTGTAATACCGCATCCAAGCGCAAAACACTGCGTCCTGACTGTAATACCGCACCCAGGTGTAATACACTGCGTCCTGACTGTAATACTGCATCCAGGTGCAATACACTGCATTCTGACTGTAATACCGCATCCAGGTGTAATATACTACGTCCTGACTGTAATACTGCATCCAGGTGTAATACACTGTGCCCTGACTATAATACCGCATCCAGGTGTAATACACTGCGTCCTGACTGTAATACCGCATCCAAGCGCAAAACACTGCGTCCTGACTGTAATACCGCATCCAGGTGCAATACACTGCGTCCTGACTGTAATACCGCATCCAGGTGTAATACACTGCGTCCTGACTGTAATACCGCATCCAGATGTAATACACTGCGTCCTGACTGTAATACCGCATCCAGGTGTAATACACTGCGTCCTGACTGTAATACCACATCCAGGTGTAATACACTGCGTCCTGACTGTAATACCGCATCCAGGTGTAATACACTGCGTCCTGACTGTAATACCGCATCCAGGTGTAATACACTGGGTCCTGACTGTAATACAGCATCCGGGTGTAATACACTGCGTCCTGACTGTAATACCGCATCCAGGTGTAATACACTGCGTCCTGACTATAATACCACATCCAGATGTAATACACTGCATCCTGACTGTAATACCGCATCCAGGTTTAATACACTGCGTCCTGACTGCAATACCGCATCCGGGTGTAATACACTGCATCCTGACTGTAATACCGCATCCAGGTGTAATACACTGCGTCCTGACTATAATACCGCATTCAGGTGTAATACACTGCGTCCTGACTGTAATACCGCATCCGGGTGTAATACACTGCATCCTGACTGTAATACCGCATCCAGGTGTAATACACTGCGTCCTGACTATAATACCGCATTCAGGTGTAATACACTGCGTCCTGACTGTAATACCGCATGCAGGTGTAATACACTGCATCCTGACTATAATACCGCATCCAGGTGTAATACACTGCATCCTGACTGTAATACCGCATCCAGGTGTAATACACTGCGTCCTGACTGTAATACCGCATCCAGGTGTAATACACTGCGTCCTGACTGTAATACCGCATCCAGATGTAATACACTGCATCCTGACTGTAATACCGCATCCAGGTGTAGTACACTGCATCCTGAGTATAATACCGCATCCGGGTGTAATACACTGCATCCTGACTGTAATACCGCATCCAGGTGTAATACACTGCGTCCTGAGTATAATACCGCATCCGGGTGTAATACACTGCGTCCTGACTGTAATACCGCATCCAGGTGTAATACACTGCATCCTGACTGTAATACCGCATCCAGGTGTAATACACTGCGTCCTGAGTATAATACCGCATCCGGGTGTAATACACTGCGTCCTGACTATAATACTGCATCCAGGTGTAATACACTGCGTCCTGAGTATAATACCGCATCCGGGTGTAATACACTGCGTCCTGACTATAATACTGCATCCAGGTGTAATACACTGCATCCTGACTGTAATACCGCATCCAGGTGTAATACACTGCATCCTGACTGTAATACCGCATCCAGGTGTAGTACACTGCATCCTGACTGTAATACCGCATCCGGGTGTAATACACTGCATCCTGACTGTAATACCGCATCCAGGTGTAGTACACTGCATCCTGACTATAATACCGCATCCAGGTGTAATACACTGCATCCTGACTGTAATACCGCATCCAGGTGTAATACACTGCTTCCTGACTGTAATACCGCATCCAGGTGTAATACACTGCATCCTGAGTATAATACTGCATCCGGGTGTAATACGCTGCGTCCTGACTGTAATACCGCATCCAAGCGCAAAACACTGCGTCCTGACTGTAATACCGCATCCGGGTGTAATACACTGCGTCCTGACTGTAATACCGCATCCAGGTGTAATACACTGCGTCCTGACTGTAATACTGCATCCAGGTGTAATACACTGCGTCCTGACTGTAATACCGCATCCAGGTGTAATACACTGCGTCCTGAGTATAATACCGCATCCGGGTGTAATACACTGCGTCCTGACTATAATACTGCATCCAGGTGTAATACACTGCGTCCTGAGTATAATACCGCATCCGGGTGTAATACACTGCGTCCTGACTGTAATACCGCATCCAGGTGTAATACACTGCGTCCTGACTGTAATACTGCATCCAGGTGTAATACACTGCGTCCTGACTGTAATACCGCATCCAGGTGTAATACACTGCGTCCTGAGTATAATACCGCATCCGGGTGTAATACACTGCGTCCTGACTATAATACTGCATCCAGGTGTAATACACTGCGTCCTGAGTATAATACCGCATCCGGGTGTAATACACTGCGTCCTGACTATAATACTGCATCCTGGTGTAATACACTGCGCCCTGACTATAATACTGCATCCAGGTGTAATACACTGCATCCTGACTGTAATACCGCATCCAGGTGTAATACACTGCATCCTGACTGTAATACCGCATCCAGGTGTAGTACACTGCATCCTGACTGTAATACCGCATCCGGGTGTAATACACTGCATCCTGACTGTAATACCGCATCCAGGTGTAGTACACTGCATCCTGACTATAATACCGCATCCAGGTGTAATACACTGCATCCTGACTGTAATACCGCATCCAGGTGTAATACACTGCTTCCTGACTGTAATACCGCATCCAGGTGTAATACACTGCATCCTGAGTATAATACTGCATCCGGGTGTAATACGCTGCGTCCTGACTGTAATACCGCATCCAAGCGCAAAACACTGCGTCCTGACTATAATACCGCATCCAGGTGTAATACACTGCGTCATGACTATAATACCGCATCCTGCGTCCTGAGTATATTACCGCATCCGGGTGTAATACACTGCGTCCTGAGTATAATTGTTACGCCGAGCGCTCCGGGTCCCTGCTCCTCCCCGGAGCGCTCGCTGCGTTCCTCTCTCTGCAGCGCCCCGGTCAGACCCGCTGACCGGGAGCGCTGCACTGACACTGCCGGCGGGGATGCGATTCGCATAGCGGGACGCGCCCGCTCGCGAATCGCATCCCAAGTCACTCACCTGTCCCGGCCCCCGGCTGTCATGTCCTGGCGCGCGTGGCTCCGCTCCTTAGGGTGCGCGCGCGCCAGCTCTCTAAGATTTAAAGGGCCAGTGCACCAATGATTGGTGCCTGGCCCAATCAGCCTAATTAGCTTCCACCTGCTCCCTGGCTATATCTGATCACTTCCCCTTCCCTTCCTTGCCGGATCTTGTTGCCTTGTGCCAGTGAAAGCGTTTAGTGTTGTCCAAAGCCTGTGTTCCAGACCTTCTGCTATTCCTATTTGACTACGAACCTTGCCGCCTGCCCCGACCTTCTGCTATGTCTGACCTTGCCTCTGCCTAGTCCTTCTGTCCCACGCCTTCTCAACAGTCAGCGAGGTTGAGCCGTTGCCGGTGGATACGATCTGGTTGCTACCGCCGCAGCAAGACCATCCCACTTTGCGGCGGGCTCTGGTGAATACCAGTAGCAACTTAGAACCGGTCCACCGACACGGTCCACGCCAATCCCTCTCTGGCACAGAGGATCCACATCCAGCTAGCCGAATCGTGACAGTAGATCCGGCCATGGATCCCGCTGAGGTGCCGCTGCCAAGTCTCGCTGACCTATCCACGGTGGTCGCTCAGCAATCGCAGCAAATTGCCCAACAAGGACAGCAGCTGTCGCAGTTGACCGCCACGTTGCAGCAACTTCTGCCACTACTACAGCAGCAACCATCTCCTCCGCCAGCTCCTGCACCTCCTCCGCAGCGAGTGGCCGCTCCTAGCCTCCGCTTGTCCCTGCCGGACAAATTTGATGAGGACTCTAGACTCTGCCGTGGTTTCCTGTCACAATGTTCCCTACATATGGAGATGTTGTCGGACCAATTTCCTACAGAACGGTCTAAGGTGGCGTCCGTAGTGATTCTTCTTTCTGGAAAGGCCTTGTCTTGGGCCACACCGCTCTGGGACCGCAATGATCTTGCCACAGCCACAGTACAGTCCTTCTTCGCTGAAGTCTGTAGTGTCTTCGAGGAACCAGCCCGAGCTTCTTCTGCCGAGACTGCCTTGCTGAACCTGGTCCAGGGTAATTCTTCAGTAGGCGAGTACGCCATCCAATTTCGTACACTCGCTTCCGAATTATCTTGGAATAACGAGGCCCTCTGCGCGACCTTTAAAAAAGGCCTATCCAGTAACATCAAGGATGTGCTGGCCGCACGAGAGATTCCTGCCAACCTGCAAGAACTCATCCATTTGGCCACCCGCATTGACATGCGTTTTTCTGAGAGACACCAGGAGCTCCGCCAGGAAAAAGACCTTGATCTCTGGGCACCTCTCTCACAGTATCCTTTGCAATCTACCCCTGTGCCTCCCGCCGAGGAGGCTATGCAAGTGGATCGGTCTCGCCTGACCCATGAAGAGAGGACTCGCCGTAGGGATAAAAATCTATGTCTGTACTGCACTAGTACCGAACACTTCTTGGTGGATTGCCCTATTCGTCCTCCACGTCTGGGAAACGCACGCACGCACCCAGCTCACGTGGGTGTGGCGTCTCTTGGTACAAAGTCTGCTTCTCCACGTCTCACTGTGCCCGTGCGGATTTTTCCTTCTGCCAACTCCTCCTTCTCAGCCGTGGCCTGCTTGGACTCTGGAGCTTCTGGAAATTTTATTCTGGACTCTTTGGTGAATAAGTTCTGCATCCCGGTGACCCGTCTCGTCAAGCCGCTCTACATTTCTTCGGTCAACGGAGTGAAGTTGGACTGTACTGTGCGTTACCGCACAGAACCTCTCTTAATGTGCATTGGACTGCATCACGAAAAGATTGAATTGTTCGTCCTTCCCAACTGTACCTCTGAAGTCCTCCTCGGTCTGCCATGGCTCCAGCATCATTCTCCCACCCTTGACTGGACCACCGGGGAGATCAAGAATTGTGGTCCTGCTTGCCGCAAGAAATGCCTCACGTCTGCTCCCAGTCCCGTCAGGCAAGGCTCAGTGCCTCCTCCTACACCTGGTCTCCCCAAGGCCTATCAGGACTATGCTTTGCCTCCTCATAGCCCCCGTCCTGGTAACACTCTGCCCCGTGCCAAGCTTCACCCTCTGCCCTCCCTCCCCATTCCCACTCCTGCTGAACTGCCTGCCTTTGATGAGGAAACCCTACAATCGCTCCCAGTGTCCTCGTCCCACGTGAAGCAATTACTGGACAAAAAAAGGGGGAGACCTAAGGGGGGGGGGGTACTGTTACGCCGAGCGCTCCGGGTCCCTGCTCCTCCCCGGAGCACTCGCGGTGTTCCTCTCTCTGCAGCGCCCCGGTCAGACCCGCTGACCGGGAGCGCTGCACTGACACTGCCGGTGGGGATGCGATTCGCATAGCGGGACGCGCCCGCTCGCGAATCACATCCCAAGTCACTTGTCCCGGTCCCCGGCTGTCATGTCCTGGCGCGCGCGGCTCCGCTCCTTAGGGCACGCGCGTGCCAGCTCTCTAAGATTTAAAGGGCCAGTGCACCAATGATTGGTGCCTGGCCCAATCAGCCTAATTAGCTTCCACCTGCTCCCTGGCTATATTACCTCACTTCCCCTGCACTTCCTTGCCGGATCTTGTTGCCTTGTGCCAGTGAAAGCGTTTAGTGTTGTCCAAAGCCTGTGTTTCCAGATCTCCTGCTATCCTTATTGACTACGAACCTTGCCGCCTGCCCCGACCTTCTGCTACGTCTGACCTTGCCTCTGACTAGTCCTTCTGTCCCACACCTTCTCAGCAGTCAGCGAGGTTGAGCCGTTGCCAGTGGATACGACCTGGTTGCTACCGCCGCAGCAAAACCATCCAGCTTTGCGGCGGGCTCTGGTGAATACCAGTAGCATCTTAGAACCGGTCCACTAGCACGGTCCACGCCAATCCCTCGCTGACACAGAGGATCCACATCCAGCCTGCCGATTCCTAACAATAATACCGCATCCAAGTGTAATACACTGCATCCTGGCTGTAATACTGTAATAGGGATGTCCTTTTCTCTGCAGGAATGACACATTACATACATTAAATGCCTGGAGACTCATCCTCCCCGAACGCATTCAGCTAATTTCAGGTATTGATCGCTGTCGGATGGAGATATTGGTTCTGTGATCACTGATAATCTTTCCTTTATGAAGTCCATTTATAAAACTCATTATCATCTGCAGTGAGCGGCGCTGGATTAACTCCTCGCTCCCCGGTGGTCTCCCCAGTGGTCTCACCGCATGATGGACTCGTCAATAATCCACAACCTGGACACCCATCAACCCTCCGCATTCTTCTCCTGTCTAATTGTTTCTGTTTTATGTGATTGGAGACGTTTATTAAAAGAACCTAAAGGTGGAAAAAACTGCTGAGAAGTGATCTCTACAGTACAGGAGGTGTCAGTCTATAGTGAATGGTGGATCCTGTGTTATCTATATATAGATGTTACCTGTCAGTGTAATCCTGTCTGTGATGATGATGATGAGACTGCTGAGAAGTGATCTCTACAGAACAGGAGGGGTCAGTCTATAGTGAATGATGGATCCTGTGTTATCTATATATAGGTGTTACCTGTCAGTGTAATCCTGTCTGTGATGATGAGGAGACTGCTGAGAAGTGATCTCTACAGAACAGGAGGGGTCAGTCTATAGTGAATGTTGGATCCTGTGTTATCTATATATAGGTGTTACCTGTCAGTGTAATCCTGTCTGTGATGATCATGATGAGGAGACTGCTGAGAAGTGATCTCTACATACAGGAGGTGTCAGTCTATAGTGAATGGTGGATCCTGTGTTATCTATATATAGGTGTTACCTGTCAGTGTAATCCTGTCTGTGATGATCATGATGAGGAGACTGCTGAGAAGTGATCTCTACATACAGGAGGTGTCAGTCTAATGGATAGAGACTGGTGGGGAGAGCAGGGAAATGTTGTCAGTGGAGATCCTGGGGAATGGAAGGTGAATAGTATTTTATGTTTCCCTTTAATCTGCACACGTGGATTTCGCGGTATCACATATAGTTTACACCGAGATTTGTTTACGGGTTTTGACTTTTCCTCAATGAAATTACCGGGAAAAAATCTGCCACAAATCTTCGCTCTTTCTGCAAAAGAAACAGGTAAAAAAGACTCTGCAGGGTGTAGTTGGGATTTTAGCAGTCGATACATCTAAATGTATAATTTTTAACAGATTGGCCAAAAATACAATTTCCGAATTGTTAACGCCCTCCGGTGCGCCTCCCCCTCCCGCGCCCGTTTTCTCTTCTCACCTGTTTCCACAATATAAACACTTTTGCTGCTGTTTAATATTTTCCCATAGATATTTAATCTGCAGCCTTAGAGAAGGGCTTAGCGTATTCCTGCCTCTCCCTCTCCGTCTATCTCCCTCTTCTTTGTATACTATAATAGCAGGATCATTTCTAGGTTGGGCTCCCCACCTGGGCCCGCGCACCTGCCATGTGATGGAGATATGAGCCCTCTCGGTGCCCCCTCTTCCCACCCTTCCCACTTGGCTCCTGATTCGGGAGATAGGCGCCTCCAGAGTGCTACTAATCTCCATAGTTGCCGCCGCCCTGCATTCCCTGGCACCGGGTTCAGTGCTTGGAAATTTATGGTTGGACACCACAGAGCTGATTACAAACCCAGTAAAAAATGTCCCGGAGAGCACTGCCAAGGCACGGAATTCACCCCTCGTGTGCCAGGAGAGTCTCTAACTCATTTCCATCCATAGAGCCGCCGGCGCTCACTCTCCCTCCACACTGCTGAGTGCGGGAGAAGAGCCGTATAGATCTTGGCCTTCACCCGTCTCTCTCGATGACTTCACTTGCAGAAGTTGCTGACTCGAGGAGAAAGAGCGGGGACCATATTCTGAATTTTTATAGGAAAGGGATCATAGGTTATGGGAGGCTTCCGGGTTTATGAAAGGCAATAACCATAGAGATAATACAGTATGTGTACTCATGGCTGCACTTGTGTCTTCTCTCTAAAACATCACCCAAAATGCCAGTCATGGCGGAGCTTTCTAGTGCAACCAATTGGCCATAACCATGTGCCATGTACTTTTAAAACTGCCCGTAATCAGTACAGAGCATTGACGATAAGAAAGACAAGAACTGCACTCACCATCCAACGATTTTTATTCCATAGTGTAGAGCATGACAGGTTGATGGAGGGGTGGAGGCGGGGAAGGTGACCAGGACACACTGTTTCTCGCTGCTAAGGCGCTTCTTCCAGCCGGTATACCTGATGGAAGGGTGGAGGCTGATGGAGGGGTGGAGGCGGGGAACGTGACCGGGACAGATGTTTCTTGCTGCTAAGGCGCTTCTTCCAGCCGGTATACCTGATGGAGGGGTGGAGGCGGGGAACGTGACCGGAACAGACTGTTTCTCGCTGCTAAGGCGCTTCTTCCAGCCGGTATACCTGATGGAGGGGTGCAGGCTGATGGAGGGGTGGAGGCGGGGAACATGACCGGGACAGACTGTTTCTCGCTGCTAAGGTATACCGGCTGGAAGAAGCGCCTTAGCAGCGAGAAACAGTCTGTACCAGTCACGTTCCCCGCCTCCACTCCTCCATCAGCATGTCATGCTCTACACTACGGAATAAAAATCGTTGTATGGTGAGTGCAATCCTTGTTTTTCTTATCGTCAATGCTTATATACGCTGTCGGATTATGGACCACCACACCTAACATTATACACCAGGAACTCCAGAGCTACCCACACTATATCAGTTGCCGTATACCTTAGTCTAGCAGTGCCGGACTTCATCTTTTTTCCTCTCCCAGTTCATAATCAGTACAGATGTGCGCCAAACCAACCAACCAGCCAACTTGACCCCATCATGCAGAGTAGTCACCAGGGGTCAAGTCCTGAAAAAAAACGATTTCCACTCAATGGCTGGTCCTTCAGGACTCCTGCTAATGGGAACTGTGTTCCTGCTGTGGAAAAAGTGCTTGAACTCCGTTCCCATGCCTTCCTGCAGGACTTGATGTTTTTTGTCGTAGTACCCCTTTAAGAACACTGGAGTTTAATTCTTAGACACATTCTTATTAATGTGTCCTGTCACCTTCCAGTCTTTTTTCACAAAATGGTTTTACGATTAAGTCCCATCTGTAAAATCCTCCGGTAGATTCTTCTCTGTCGGCGTTAATCTGATTATCTCTTATTATTACTCTGTATAATTATTCGGTGTGATAAACTACCACATAGATCCTTTTCATTTGTATAATGTCTTTTATAATCCGGGGTCTAGTACTTGGCTCTAAGGTAGAGATCAGGACCCAAAATTATTTTCGGCTGCCAACACAAATCCAGCTTGTGAGACATTCCCGGCAGTGAGGAGACCTTACTAGTGGCCATGTGCAGCTCTTGGGAGAAACACATGATCAGTAGGGTTTGTTTTTTGCAGGGGTCAGGTGGGAACTGACCCAAAATTTCCACTTAAAGGGGTATTCCAGGAAAAAACTTTTTTTTATCAACTGGCTCCAGAAAGTTAAACAGATTTGTAAATTAGAAGAAAGAAAAAACGGGGGGTGCAAGTGCAGCTCACAATTGATATATAAATACTACCTGAGGTCAACAGGGCATGCAACTATATCACAGTTGCAAAAATTATAAAATATGTGATAAAGAAATATATTGCCCGGACCTTCCAAGGTAGTGTATTTAAATTATATAAATGATAGAAAACTGGGTCGTACTCCAATAATAATTCAATGATTATTTATTAAAAATGTATAGTGCATTATCCCTCACAGGGCCCTTGTGAGGGATAATGCACTATACATTTTTAATAAATAATCATTGAATTATTATTGGAGTACGACCCAGTTTTCTATCATTTATATAATTTAAATACACTACCTTGGAAGGTCCGGGCAATATATTTCTTTATCACAGATTTGTAAATTACTTCTATTAAAAAATCTTAAAGGGGTAGTCCAGTTGTGAAAAACGTATCCCCTATCCTAAGGATAGGGGATAAGTTTGAGATCACGGGGGGTCCGACCGCTGGGGCCCCCTGCGATCTCTCTGTACGGGGCCCCGGCTCTCCGCCCAGATAGCGGGTGTCGACTCCCGCACGAGGCGGCGGCCGACACGCCCCCTCAATACATCTCAATGGCAGAGCCGGAGATTGCCGAAGGCAGCGCTTCGGCTATGCCATAGAGTTGTATTGAGGGGGCGTGTCGGCCGCCGCCTCGTGCGGAGGTCGACACGCCCCCTTCCTGTGGGCTCTCGGGGCTCCGTACAGGAGATCGCAGGGGGCCCCAGCGGTCGGACCCCCCGCGATCTGCAACTTATCCCCTATCCTTAGGATAGGGGATAAGTTGTTCACCACTGAGTCACCACTGGACTACTCCTTTAATCCTTTCAGTACTTATGAGCTTCTGAAGTTAAGGTTGTTCTTTTCTGTCTAATTGTTCTCTGATGACACGTGTCTCAGGAACCGCCCAGTTTAGAAGAGGTTTGCTATGGGGATATGCTTCTAAACTGGGCATTTCCCGAGACACGTGTCATCAGAGAGCACTTAGACTGAAAAGAACAACCTTAACTTCAGAAGCTCATAAGTACTGAAAGGATTAAGATTTTTTTATAGAAGTAATTTACTTTCTGGAGCCAGTTGATATATAAAAAAAAGTTTTTTCCTGGATAACCCCTTTAAAGGCTGGTCCTGCAGGACTCCTGCTAATGGGAACGGTGGAAAAAGTGCAGGAATTCCGTTCCCACACATTCCTGCAGGATTGGAGCCCTGGTTAATTGTCATGTGATCGTAACATTAAGCCGGACATACGCACTCGATATGTGTTGGCCAAACCCAGCAATCTGTCAGGACTGGCTGACAACCGTGGGGGGAACCTAATGTTAAACTGAATAATGTTTGATTTTCAACTGCGTGGTCCTTGTGTCCTTGACACTGCCAGAGGTATGCACGTGCATGCTCTGCTGGGCTGAGTGTACATATGTTTAGGGGAGAAGAGGTGGCTAGTCTCTAAATTAGACCTCAGCCAGCAGTTTATGTGTAAGGTTAGCTGTAGGGAAGGGGTACTCCGCCCCTAGACATCTTATGTGGCGGGACCCCCGCGATCTCCCTGCTCCCTTCATTTAGAGCAGTGGTCCCCAAACTGTGGCCCTCCAGATGTTGGAAAACTACAATTCCCAGCATGCCTGGACAGCCAACGGCTGTCCAGGCATGCTGGGAGTTGTAGTTTTGCAACATCTGGAGGGCCACAGTTTGGGGACTACTGATTTAGAGTGTCTGGTGCAGCGCCGAAGGCTCGTGACGTCTATGAGTCTCCAGCTGTTGCTAAACTACAACTTTCAGCATGCTGGGAGTTGTATACAAATATAGTGCAGTATTTTCAAAACGGCGTGTCTCCAGCTGTTGCAAAACTACAACTCCCAGCCTGTTGCTCTCCGGGCATGCTGGGAGTTGTAGTTTTGCAACAGCTGGAGACACACTGTTTAGAAAATACTGCTATAGTGTATTAGATGTCACTCATCTTTTTTTTTCAGGAATCGGCTTAACCGGAGCTATAATTTTATCGGCTTGTGACCGACCATTTTCAGCACAAGTGTCATGTTTTCTGGAGTAATATCAGTATTTGTGACCACATTGTTACTTCTGCAGCCTCATATTTTGTCATTTTACCTTGAGCTGACCGAGGAGGAGACTAAGTGCTATGGAGTTCTCCCACATCGCACCCTGTACCATAGTCTCAGCCTGCATCTAGTAAACTCGTCCTGAGCTGCATCCTTGCCAATCCCCCCATGTTCTTCTAACAGTGGACTTTAAGGTCATTAGAAATAAGTTTTTATACTGAAATGGAGGACCACCACTGCTCTTAAAGGGGTACTCTAGAAATTGTATTTATCTGACTGTGCTACAGGGGCTGTAAAGTTAGTGTAGTCTCTCAATTTTTATGTGATCTTTGCCCCGAATATTTATTTTTAGCAGCATACAAAAAGACTGTTACTCAGGTTTTCCCAGGTTGCAGTGCGGCCTGAGACATTACATCACTAGTCAGGTGTTGAAAGGGAGCCTGTCTGTGCTTCAGTGGGTGAAGCGACCGCCAGGTGGGAAGAAGATAATTTTGCAGTAAATTATTGTTTTGTAACAGATGGAGGCACCCTGTCTTATCGCTGGGGACCCCCGCGATCTAGGCTGCGGCACCCCAGACATCCTGTACACGGAGCAAACATCGCTCCGTGCCGGATGACTGGCGATGCGGGGCAGAGGCTTGTGACGTCACAGTCGGCCATCACGCCCCTTCCCATAGACTTGCATTGAGGGGACGTGGTCGTGACGTCATGAGCGGGGCGTCACAAGCCTCCGGCGCTGCACCCGACGCTCTAAACAAATGCCGAGTGCAGCAGGGAGATCCCGGGGGCCCCAGTGGCAGGACCCCCGCGATCAGACATCTTATCCCCTATCCAAAGGAGATGTCTAGGGACGGAGTACCCCTTTAATGATATGTTCAGCCTCACTCTTTTTGCTCAGCTCTGTAAATATAGTCTCTTCCATGCCTCATAGTTGTTTTTCAGTGAGTACAGAGATTCTGAACAGTTATATACAATACAATAGGCCGATATAGGTGATTTCTCCATGCCAGGATATGCAATGAGCTGTTATTTGGGATCGGCCATCACAAGTCTGTAATGTGACTTTTTATACATTTTAGGATGAAATGCTGTTTATGTATAAAAGCCACCCTCTAGTTTTCCGTAACGCCACGACTGTGGTATGTTTTATGTTATTACTATTAGCTTCGTAACACCTTCTCCACTTCTGTTTCCTATATTACATCATATCCCAGCTGGGAAGAAATATTCCTAACAATGTCAGCACAATTTAATGTTCCCAATTTAGGTTAATATACTGTGCAGGGTAACGACTGACCCCATGGACCTCACTGTGTATAGGGGGCAGCTCTGAGGGCCATGTTATATATATATATCTATCATTATACATTATAACAATGACTGATGCCCGTCCTGAATTATATACAATGTGTTTGGACAGTTTTTGATATATTCCTCCTTTGCTAAAATAAAATACAAATTCAAGTTTTCCCCATCATTTTGCCCTCAATATTCCGTGATAAAAATGTGAAAACAGAATTTTTGAAATGTTTGCAAATTTATTAAATAGGAAAAACTAAAATTTTGCATGGACATAAGTATTCATACCCTTTACCCTTTAGCTCAGACTCTTCTAATTTCTCTTGATCATATTTGAGATGTTTCTCCACTTTGGTCACATGGGGTAAATTCATCTGATTGGACAATATTTGGGAAGACACAGCCCTGTCTATATAATGTCTCACTGCTCACAATGTATATCAGAGCAAACACCAAGCCATGAGGGGGAAATAACTGCCTGTAGAGCTCAGACACAGCCCTGTCTATATAATGTCTCACTGCTCACAATGTATATCAGAGCAAACACCAAGTCATGAGGTGGAAAGAACTGCCGGTAGAGCTCAGACACAGCCCTATCTATATAAGGTCTCACAGCTGACAATGTATATCAGAGCAAACACCAAGCCATGAGGAGGAAATAACTGCCTGTAGAGCTCAGACACAGCCCTGTCTATATAATGTCTCACTGCTCACAATGTATATCAGACCAAACACCAAGCCATGAGGAGGAAAGAACTGCCGGTAGAGCTCAGACACAGCCCAGTCTATATAAGGTCTCACAGCTGACAATGTATATCAGAGCAAACACCAAGCCATGAGGAGGAAATAACTACCTGTAGAGCTCAGACACAGCCCAGTCTATATAAGGTCTCACAGCTGACAATGTATATCAGAGCAAACACCAAGCCATGAGGAGGAAAGAACTGCCGGTAGAGCTCATACACAGCCCTGTCTATATAAGGTCTCACAGCTGACAATGTATATCAGAGAAAACACCAAGCCATGAGGAAGAAAGAACTGCCTGTAGAGCTCAGACACAGCCCTGTCTATATAATGTCTCACTGCTGACAATGTATATCAGAGCAAACACCAAGCCATGAGGAAGAAAGAACTGCCTGTAGAGATCAGACACAGCCCTGTCTTTATAAGGTCTCACAGCTGACAATGTATATCAGAGCAAACACCAAGCCATGAGGAGGAAAGAACTGCCTGTAGAGATCAGACACAGCCCTGTCTTTATAAGGTCTCACAGCTGACAATGTATATCAGAGCAACCACCAAGCCATGAGGGGAGAAGGACTTCCTGTAGAGCTCATAGATATGATGTGGAGAAAGGAAAAAAACATTTCTAAGAGTTCAGTGGTCTCCAAAATTCCTAGAGCTGCCACCATAGAGCTGCCGTCCGACCAAACTAAGTAATCAGGGGAGAAGGGTCTTGGGGAGAGAGGAGACTTAGAACTCAATGGTCATTCTAGCTGAGATTCAAGGATCCTGTGTGCAGGTGAGCAACTTCCAGAAGGTCCAGAACCATCACCGAGGCCTCCACAGTCTAGGATTCATGGCAGAATGAAGTAATAAATACATTGTATATAGTGACCGGGTGTGAAGACTTTCTGGATACATTGTATATACAGTAGTGACCGGGGGTGAAGACTTTCTGGATACATTGTATATACAGTATTGATCGGGGGTGAAGACTTTCTGGATACATTGTATATAGTGACCGGGTGTGAAGACTTTCTGGATACATTGTATATAGCGATCGGGGGTGAAGACTTTCTGAATACATTGTATGTAGTGAAGGGGGTGAACACTTTCTGGATACATTGTATATAGTGACCGGGTGTGAAGACTTTCTGGATACATTGTATATAGCGATCGGGGGTGAAGACTTTCTGAATACATTGTATATAGTGAAGGGGGTGAACACTTTCTGGATACAGTGTATATAGTGACCGGGGTGAAGACTTTCTATATACAGTGTATATAGTGACCGGGTGTGAAGACTTTCTGAATACATTGTATATAGTGAAGGGGGTGAAGACTTTCTGGATACATTGTATATAGTGACCGGGTGTGAAGACTTTCTGGATACATTGTATATAGTGACCGGGTGTGAAGACTTTCTGGATACATTGTATATAGTGACCGGGTGTGAAGACTTTCTCGATACATTGTATATAGCTACTGACCGGTGGTAAAGACTTTCTATATACAGTGTATATAGTGACCGGGGGTGAAGACTTTCTATATACAGTGTATATAGTGACCGGGGGTGAAGACTTTCTATATAAGGAGTATATAGTGACCGGGGGTGAAGACTTTCTTTATACAGTGTATATAGTGACCGGGGTGAAGACTTTCTATATACAGTGTATATAGTGACCGGGGGTGAAGACTTTCTATATACAGTGTATATAGTGACCGGGGGTGAAGACTTTCTATATACAGTGTATATAGTGACCGGGGGTGAAGACTTTCTATATAAGGTGTATATAGTGACCGGGGGTGAAGACTTTCTATATACAGTGTATATAGTGCTTCTTATCTATGACTGGATTTATACAGGGGTCTAAGTATAATTATTGATTGATTGATTGATTGGGTGATTTCCTGGCTTCGCCTTCATACAGATTCCTGTAGTGGATTCTTTTTCTTTTCTTTCTTTCTGTTCAGAATAAACTTGTTTCTATGACAACAGTGGAACTTTTCTGTGACTGTTTTAGGAGACTTCGAGTCACGATCACTCAGGAGGTCACAGAGCCCCAAGGTTCCTGGTAAAAGTTATTGTATTATGGAAGGGACAGTATAATAGACAAGTATCAGGATGACATCCAGAAAGTTACTTGGGGCTTCAGATCTGCCTCGGGCCCTTAACCATTTCTTACCATGTATCCTGCAGAGGGGCCACAGTGCCGGTGCTTCTGGTACCTCTGTATAGCTGCACCACTATGTATGTGAGCGACACAGAGTCCAATGAATTGATTGACCAGCTACATTGGTGTATAAGCCGAAGAGATTGTAGAGATAACTGGGCACATATAGCAGATCGCACTTATAGGACATTTCACTGACATCTGAGAATAGAGATGTCGCGAACATAACATTTTCCGTTTGTGAACAGCGAACGCTAATTTCCGCAAATGTTCGCGAACGGGCGAACTGCCATAGACTTCAATGGGCAGGCAAATTTTTAAACCCACAGGGACTCTTTCTGGCCACAATAGTGATGGAAAAGTTGTTTCAAGGGGACTAATACCTGGACTGTGGCGTGCCGGAGGGGGATCCATGGCAAAACTCCCATGGAAAATTACATAGTTAATGCAGGGTCTGGTTTTAATCCATAAAGGGCATAAATCACCTAACATTCCTAAATTGTTTGGAATAACGTGCTTTAAAACATCAGCTATGATGTTGTATCGATCAGGTAGTGTAAGGGTTACGCCCGCTTCGCAGTGACAGACCAAACTCCCTGTTTAACGCACAACAAACTCCCCATTTGCACGAGGTTGGATACCAAGCTAGCCATGTCCCGTTCCTTGTCCTCACTGATGTCACTGAAGGTCTCTTCCTCCACCCAGCCACGTACAACACCAAGGGTCCCCGAAAGGTGACAACAAGCCCCCTGGGACGCCTGCTGTGTTTGGTCTTCCACCTCCTCAAAGCCACCTTCCTCCTCTGACTCCTCTTCTTCACACTCCTCTCTCTGCGTTGCCTCTCTCTTCGTTATTATAAGGTGTGTTAAGTAGTACTATTCCTATCAGTTTAATCCCTGTTACGTCCCCTATCAGGGGACGTGTATATGGCATCGATTTTAGTAACCGGGAGATGGAAAAAGATGCTTGGTTGGTCCTCCTACTTCAAATTTGGGGCACTGCGCGTGCAATCGAATGTGCCACCAGATAGGAGGGGTGTGTTAAGTAGTACTATTCCTATCAGTTTAATCCCTGTTATGTCCGTGTATATGACATCGAATTTCTATTTCTATTATGTACACTATTGTTACACCAGATATGAGTTGCACTGGTGTGACACTGTGCCCTGGCAGGCCCTGAAACGCACACGCGTGAAGGAAACTGAATGCGATTATATTACAGTCAAAAAAGTTTTTTTAAATGCAAGCTATTGTGACACCAGGTATGAGTGGTGGCACTGGGCAAGTGGGCACAGTATACGCTGTGAGCCTGACACACACGCTGGCAGACAGGCAACTGCAATTAGATTACACAGGAAAAACAAAAAGCAGACTGATGATCTTGCCCTAAAAAGGGCTTTTTGGGGTGCTGTCCTTACAGCAGAGATCAGATGAGTCCTTCAGGACTGTAGTGGACACTGAATACACTAGCCTAGCTATCGATTTCCCTATTAAATCCGCAGCAGCTACAATGTCCCTCCTCTCACTAAGAATGCAGCTTCTGAATTAATCTAAAATGGATGCTGTCCAGGAGGTGGGCGGGTCTGGGAGGGAGGGTCTGCTGCTGATTGGCTGGAATGTGTCTGCTGACTGTGAGGTACAGGGTCAAAGTTTACTCAAAGATGACGAATAGGTTCGCATATGTTCGCATATGTTCGCCCGCTGCGGCGAGCGCGACCAAGCTAAATTCGCCGCAAACTATTCTGGACATCTCTATCTGAGAAACTATAGGGGATTACAATTATAACTGGACATCTAGGGGAGATTACAATTATTACTGGACATCTATGGGGGATTACAATTATAACTGGACATCTATGGGGATTACAATTATAACTGGACATCTATGGGGATTACAATTATAACTGGACATCTATGGGAGATTACAATTATTACTGGACATCTATGGGGATTACAATTATTACTGGACATCTATGGGGGATTACAATTATTACTGGACATCTATGGGGATTACAATTATAACTGGACATCTATGGGAGATTACAATTATAACTGGACATCTATGGTGGATTACAATTATAACTGGACATCTATGGGGATTACAATTATAACTGGACATCTATGGGAGATTACAATTATTACTGGACATCTATGGGGGATTACAATTATAACTGGACATCTATGGGGGATTACAATTATAACTGGACATCTATGGGAGATTACAATTATTACTGGACATCTATGGGAGATTACAATTATAACTGGACATCTATGGGAGATTACAATTATTACTGGACATCTATGGGGGATTACAATTATAACTGGACATCTATGGGAGATTACAATTATTACTGGACATCTATGGGAGATTACAATTATAACTGGACATCTATGGGGATTACAATTATAACTGGACATCTATGGGGGATTACAATTATTACTGGACATCTATGGGGGATTACAATTATAACTGGACATCTATGGGAGATTACAATTATAACTAGACATCTATGGGAGATTACAATTATTACTGGACATCTATGGGGGATTACAATTATAACTGGACATCTATGGGAGATTACAATTATAACTGGACATCTATGGAGATTACAATTATAACTGGACATCTATGGGGATTACAATTATAACTGGACATCTATGGGGGATTACAATTATAACTGGACATCAATAGGGGATTACAATTATAACTGGACATCTATGGGAGATTACAATTATTACTGGACATCTATGGGGGATTACAATTATAACTGGACATCTATGGAGATTACAATTATAACTGGACATCTATGGGGATTACAATTATTACTGGACATCTATGGGAGATTACAATTATATCTGGACATCTATGGGGGATTACAATTATAACTGGACATCTATGGGGTATTACAATTATTACTGGACATCTATGGGAGATTACAATTATTACTGGACATCTATGGGGATTACAAATATTACTGGACATCTATGGGAGATTACAATTATTACTGGACATCTATGGGGATTACAATTATTACTGGACATCTATGGGAGATTACAATTATTACTGGACATCTATGGGGATTACAATTATTACTGGACATCTATGGGAGATTACAATTATTACTGGACATCTATGGGGATTACAATTATTACTGGACATCTATGGGAGATTACAATTATTACTGGACATCTATGGGAGATTACAATTATTACTGGACATCTATGGGGATTACAATTATTACTGGACATCTATGGGGATTACAATTATAACTGGACATCTATGGGGGATTACAATTATAACTGGACATCTATAGGGGATTACAATTATAACTGGACATCTATGGGAGATTACAATTATTACTGGACATCTATGGGGATTACAATTATAACTGGACATCTATGGGAGATTACAATTATTACTGGACATCTATGGGGATTACAATTATAACTGGACATCTATGGGGGATTACAATTATTACTGGACATCTATGGGGGATTACAATTATATCTGGATATCTTTGGGGGATTACAATTATAACTGGACATCTATGGGGATTACAATTATAACTGGACATCTATGGGGATTACAATTATAACTGGACATCTATGGGGGATTACAATTATTACTGGACATCTATGGGGGATTACAATTATATCTGGACATCTATGGGGATTACAACTATATCTGGACATCTATGGGGATTACAATTATAACTGGACATCTATGAGGGATTACAATTATAACTGGACATCTATGGGGGATTACAATTATAACTGGACATCTATGGGGATTACAATTATAACTGGACATCTATGGGGATTACAATTATAACTGGACATCTATGGGGATTACAATTATTACTGGACATCTATAGGGGATTGCAATTATAACTGGGCGCCTATAGGGGACTGTATTTACAATTGGGCACCTGTGTGGGAATGCATTTACAACTGGGCTCTAAAAGGTGAGAACATGTACAATTGAACGCCTTTCGGGGCACCAGACACAAAGTATTATCAGTGTATAACACAATGCACCATAATAATTCCCCTTTATGTAATCCCCATATCTGGAGCCTTCCCACCATATAATTATCCACAATGCAGCGTGATGTCATCGTATACATTATTATATAGATATATATATATGTATATGAGATCATTGGAGGTCAGGTGGAGGGCACGGTTATAGCTTTTCCATCAGGGTCCATATACTCCAGTCTAGAGAAGTTCTCATTGTGGGTCCAGGACCCTTTGTGCCCCATCCGTCCCCTATAGAGCGAGCAGTAACATTGAGGAGGACACATGGAGCCGCGGGCGGGAGGGAAGCCTTGCGTGCAAACCTGAGACTTAAGCCGAGTATTACATCCAAACTGTTGTGTTTTCCAGAGGCCACGGGCACTTTCCTTTGTCACCCTGAACCTCGCCCTCGCCTGACGTGATCGCTGCCTCCACGCCTTCAGCCGCAGCCATACAGACACCACAGGTAACCTGAGCCCGAGATCCTGATGACAAAGAACAATACACAGGAGTGATTCCATTACATGTATAGCTGCTGCTGCTGCTGGAGGCCTCACATACACGGATACCATATATATATATATTTTTTTTTTTTTTTTTTTTTTGGGGGGTGGGGGCTGTACTTAGTAACAACCTGTATGACCAGTGCACAGCTCGGCAGCTTCCCACATTCTAGAAAATCCACTTACTTAGACCTGGTGTTTGGGTTCCATCTGTTTTTTTTCTGTGCAACATAAGTGCAAAACAAAAAAGAACTATTCCATTACTGTACACTTATACTGAAGCAACTAATGGACACAGCTTAATGGGGTACTTCGGGGGAAAACTTTTTTTTTTTTTTTTTTTTTTTTTTTTTTATTAACTTTTATTAACTGGTGCCAGAAAAGTTAAAGGGTACCTTTCATCAAAAAAAAACTTTTGATATATTATAGATTAATGTATGCAGAATAACTTTCCAATAGCATGTTATTAAAAAATATGCTTCTTTCTATTTAATTTTCCACTTTGAAAAAATGACCACTAGGGGTCTCCCTACCAGTCCTTTTTTTTTTATAGATTTCAGACTCATGCTGGAGTCCTAAATCTCAGACGGTATCCGGAACACAGACAAACTCACCACTGCTCACTGCCAGGGAGCAATGTTGCGCTTGTCTGTGTCCCGGATGCAGTCTGAGATTTAGGACTCCAGCATGTGTCTGAAATCTATAAAAAAAAAAAGGACTGGTAGGGAGACCCCTAGTGGTCATTTTTTCAAAGTGGAAAATGAAATAGAAAGAAGCATATTTTTTAATAACATGCTATTGGAAAGTTATTCTGCATACATTAATCTATAATATATCAAACGTTTTTTTGATGAAAGGTACCCTTTAAACAAATTTGTAAATTACTTCTATTAAAAAATCTTAATCCTTCCTGTACTTATCAGCTGCTGTATACTACAGAGGAAGTTATTTTCTTGTTCAATTTCCTTTCTGTCTAACCACAGTGCTCTCTGCTGACACCTCTGTCCATGTCAGGAACTGTCCAGAGCAGGAGAGGTTTGCTATGGGGATTTGCTTCTAGGGACAGAGGTGTCAGCAGAGAGCACTGTGGTCAGACAGAAAGGAAATTGAAAAAGAAAAGAACTTCCTGTGGAGCATACAGCAGCTGGCAAGTACTGGAAGGGTAAGGATTTTTTATTTAGAAGTAATTTACAAATCTGTTTAACTTTCTGGCACCAGTTAATAAAAAAAAAAATAGTTTTTCACCAGGGTACCCCTTTAAAGGGTCTCTCCAGTGGAAAACTATCAACTGGCTCCAGAAAGTTAAACAGTTTTATAGATATATTTTTTATATTCTTTATCCTTTTTTACCTTTTACTTTCCATCTCTAGAAATCTTCCTTATATATTTGTCCCTCCAGCAGTGCAGGGCACATATCCCCTATATATACTGAAACCCCCCCACATATCCCCTATGTATACTGAAGCCCCCCCCCCCCACATATCCCCTATATATACTAAAGCCCCCACATATCCCCTATATATACTGAAGCCCCCCCACATATCCCCTATATATACTGAAGCCCCCCCACATATCCCCTATATATACTGAAGCCCCCCACATATCCCCTATATATACTGAAGCCCCCCCACATATCCCCTATATATACTGAAGCCCCCCCACATATACCCTATATATACTGAAGCCCCCACATATCCCCTATATATACTGAAGCCCCCACATATCCCCTATATATACTGAAGCCCCCCACATATCCCCTATATATACTGAAGCCCCCCACATATCCCCTATATATACTGAAGCCCCCCCACATATCCCCTATATATACTGAAGCCCCCACATATCCCCTATATATACTGAAGCCCCCTACATATCCCCTATATATACTGAAGCCCCCCACATATCCCCTATATATACTGAAGCCCCCCACATATCCCCTATGTATACTGAAGCCCCCCACATATCCCCTATATATACTGAAGCCCCCACATATCCCCTATATATACTGAAGCCCCCCACATATCCCCTATATATACTGAAGCCCCCCCACATATCCCCTATGTATACTGAAGCCCCCCACATATCCCCTATATATACTGAAGCCCCCCACATATCCCCTATATATACTGAAGCCCCCACATATCCCCTATATATACTGAAGCCCCCCACATATCCCCTATGTATACTGAAGCCCCCCACATATCCCCTATATATACTGAAGCCCCCCCACATATCCCCTATGTATACTGAAGCCCCCCACATATCCCCTATATATACTGAAGCCCCCACATATCCCCTATATATACTGAAGCCCCCCACATATCCCCTATATATACTGAAGCCCCCTCCCACATATCCCCTATATATACTGAAGCCCCCCACATATCCCCTATATATACTGACCCCCCCACATATCCCCTATATATACTGAAGCCCCCCACATATCCCCTATATATACTGACCCCCCCCACATATCCCCTATATATACTGAAGCCCCCCCACATATCCCCTATAAATACTGAAGCCCCCCCACATATCCCCTATATATACTGAAGCCCCCCACATATCCCCTATATATACTGAAGCCCCCACAGATCCCCTATATATACTGAAGCCCCCCACATATCCCCTATATATACTGAAGCCCCCCACATATCCCCTATATATACTGAAGCCCCCCACATATCCCCTATATATACTGAAGCCCCCCCACATATCCCCTATATGTACTGAAGCCCCCCACATATCCCCTATATGTACTGAAGCCCCCACATATCCCCTATATATACTGAAGCCCCCCACATATCCCCTATATATACTGAAGCCCCCCACATATCCCCTATATATACTGAAGCCCCCCACATATCCCCTATATATACTGAAGCCCCCCACATATCCCCTATATATACTGAAGCCCCCCACATATCCCCTATATATACTGAAGCCCCCCACATATCCCCTATATATACTGAAGCCCCCCACATATCCCCTATATATACTGAAGCCCCCCACATATCCCCTATATATACTGAAGCCCCCCCACATATCCCCTATATATACTGAAGCCCCCCACATATCCCCTATATATACTGAAGCCCCCCACATATCCCCTATATATACTGAAGCCCCCCCACATATCCCCTATATATACTAAAGCCCCCACATATCCCCTATATATACTGAAGCCCCCCACATATCCCCTATATATACTGAAGCCCCCCACATATCCCCTATATATACTGAAGCCCCCACATATCCCCTGTATATACTGAAGCCCCCCACATATCCCCTATATATACTGAAGCCCCCACATATCCCCTATATATACTGAAGCCCCCACATATCCCCTGTATATACTGAAGCCCCCCACATATCCCCTGTATATACTGAAGCCCCCCACATATCCCCTATATATACTGAAGCCCCCCACATATCCCCTATATATACTGAAGCCCCCCACATATCCCCTATATATACTGAAGCCCCCCACATATCCCCTATATATACTGAAGCCCCCACATATCCCCTATATATACTGAAGCCCCCCACATATCCCCTATATATACTGAAGCCCCCCACATATCCCCTGTATATACTGAAGCCCCCCACATATCCCCTGTATATACTGAAGCCCCCACATATCCCCTATATATACTGAAGCCCCCCCACATATCCCCTGTATATACTGAAGCCCCCACATATCCCCTATATATACTGAAGCCCCCCACATATCCCCTATATATACTGAAGCCCCCCACATATCCCCTATATATACTGAAGCCCCCCACATATCCCCTATATATACTGAAGCCCCCACATATCCCCTATATATACTGAAGCCCCCACATATCCCCTATATATACTGAAGCCCCCCACATATCCCCTGTATATACTGAAGCCCCCACATATCCCCTATATATACTGAAGCCCCCCCACATATCCCCTGTATATACTGAAGCCCCCACATATCCCCTATATATACTGAAGCCCCCCCACATATCCCCTGTATATACTGAAGCCCCCACATATCCCCTATATATACTGAAGCCCCCCACATATCCCCTATATATACTGAAGCCCCCACATATCCCCTATATATACTGAAGCCCCCCACATATCCCCTATATATACTGAAGCCCCCACATATCCCCTATATATACTGAAGCCCCCCACATATCCCCTGTATATACTGAAGCCCCCACATATCCCCTATATATACTGAAGCCCCCCACATATCCCCTGTATATACTGAAGCCCCCTCCTCCCTCATTATGTTGTGTAATGTGCAATGTGATATTGGTGGATCGCACTTGTGCTCGTACAGATGGTTATTCGGGGTCGGGATATTTTCGTCGGTGTTTTTATCCATGGTAACCAGGCAATTTGTGCATCTACTCTTAGTCAATTAGGCGTTTGTCATCGTCTCCAGCGAGATGAATCCTGCACTTACCCGAGTCTCAAACAGGTAAATTACACTTTTACAGGCTTTTGACATTTGCGGTTTCCCCTCTTTGAGACGTTTTTTTTGTGTTGCGCTCATCGGGCACCTGGAGTGCGGGGAGAACATTCATCCTTTACTTTATTTCCTGCCATTTTCTTATTTTTATGTATTTTTTTTTATGCCTTCGGCTCTTTTGCATTTTTTAGGGCCGCAGTAGAAAGTGACAGTGGACGCCTATTGACATGCGGGGGGCAGCAGGGGGCAGCACTGGTTTTGGGGGTAATTACAGACTCTGTACATTCAGTAAGTGCCCAGCAGGATCCAGCTGATGCTTTTTGTATTGTGAATGGCCAATAATGTGCATATAAATGGGCTGCTCAGGGGTCCCGAAAATAATGCGGCAGGGAAATCCCTAATTCATTCCTATTAGGAAACACTCAAGAAGTGGTGGGGGGGGGGGGGGGGGGGAGGGGGGTATCCAGGTAATCTGCAGGTCAGTCAGGGGGGGGGGGGGGGGGCGGGGAGTAGGCTATGCCTAAAGACAAGCCAGCTCTAAGCATAAATTACCGTATTTTTCACCATATAAGACGCTCCGGCATATAAGACGCACCCAATATTAAAGGATGGAAATCTAGAAAATGAAGATTCTGAACCAAATACAATGTAAAGTATAGGACAGTAATCTTCAACCTACAGACCTCCAGATGTTGCAAAACTACAACTCCCAGCATGCCCGGACAGCCAACGCCTGTCCGGGCATGCTGGGAGTTGTAGTTTTGCAACATCTGGAGGTCCGCAGGTTGAAGACCACTGGTATAGGAGGTTATACTCACGTGTCCCCGCCGCTCCGGACCCGTCACCGCTGCCCTGGATATCGCCTTCCATCGCTGTCACCGCATCCCCGGGGTGTCCCCGTCGCTCCGGAACGTCTCTGCTGCCCGGTATCCTCGCTCTCCGTCGCTGCCATCACATCGCTACGCACGCCGCTCCTATTGGATGACGTGACGGTGTGCGCAACGACGTGATGGCGACGAAGGAGAGCGGCGGCCATGCAGGGGACGGCAAGGGCACAGCGCAGACACCGAGGAGGCAGGTAAGGTCCCTCCCAGTGTCCTGTAAGCTGTTCGGGACGCCGCGATTTCACCACGGCGGTCCCGAACAGCCCGACTGAGCATCCGGGTTAATGTCACTTTCGTTTCAGACTCGGCGGTCAGCTTTGATCGCCGCGTCTGAAGGGTTAATACAGGGCATCACCGCGGTCGGTGTTGTCCTGTATTAACCGCGGGTTTTTGGCCGTTGATGGACGCAGGGACCGCCGCGATAGGAAAGGGTTTTAATGTGTATTTGCCATATAAGACGCACCAACTTTTCCCCCCCAGTTTTGGGGAAGAAAAAGTGCGTCTTATAGGGCGAAAAATACGGTATAATAAATTCAATGTGCGGTGCAGCTAAGTCCCCCTTTGCATGAAACCACACCCCTTCTGTACTAGTCCCCGCCCACTTGTCAAGTATGGATCAGTATTACAGATCAGTAAAAAGTCACAAAATTTGTGCAAACCAAGACTGAAAACGTTTAACTCATCTGCTGCTGAATTCCGCGAAATAAAAAAAAATGGGCAGGTCTTATAATTTTGCAGAATGGGACAGCGGAATCCCATTACACATAATGTGTAAATTTGGGGTGAAATTTCCAGCGAAATCCATTGGCGCTAGGACTGCACCTTCACCATTGATGGCAGTGCAGTCCGCTCGCATTTCTTCCGTGTACATTTCCGCAGCGTGCGCTGTGCCGTAGAATCCTATTGAAGACAATGCTGCACTGGAATTTCTGAGTCGGAAATTCTGTAGTGTGAATGGGCCCTAAAGCTGGCCATGGATTTTACAATGCTATTGCCTCCTCCTCTCCCTATGTGCAAGCATGCTCCGCTAAGCTGAGTGTTCATGTATTCTTAAAGGGGTACTCAGGTGAAAACCTTTTTTCTTTTAAAACAACTGGTGGCAGAAAGTTAAACTTATTTGTAAATTACTTCTATTAAAAAATCTTAATCCTTCCAGTACTTATTAGCTGCTGAATGCTACAGAGCAAATTCCTTTATTTTTGGAACACTGATGACATCACGACCACAGTGCTCTCTGCTGACATCTCTGTCCATTTTTGCAACCATGCATAGCAGATGTATGCTAAGGGCAGCATGGTGGCTCAGTGGTTAGCACTGCTGCCTTGCAGTGCTGGGGACTTGGGTTCAAATCCCACTAAGGACAACAATAAATAAAGCATTATTATTATTATAATAATGTCAGCAGAGAGAACTGTGGTCGTGATGTCATCAGAGAGCATTCCAAAAAGAAAAGAATTTCCTCTGTAGTATTCAGCAGCTAATAAGTACAGGAAGGGTTAAGATTTTTTAATAGAAGTAATTGACAAATATGTTTAACTTTCTGCCACCAGTTGATTTAAAAGAAAAAAGGTTTTAACCGAAGTACCCCTTTAACGTGGATTGGGGAGGGGATTAGAGGGTTAATGTGGGCGGCGGGGTGTAAACTGGTGCCAGAAAGTTCTACAGATTTGTAGATTACATCCATATAAAAAATCGTAATCCCTCCAGTACTTATCGGCTGCTGTATGCTCCAGAGAAGCTTGTGTAGTTCTTTCCAGTCTGACCGCAGTGCTCTCTGCTGACACCCCTGTCTGTCAGGAATTGTCCAGAGTAGCAGCAAATTACCATAACAAACCTATCCTGCTCTGGACAGTTCCTGAGACAGACAGAGGTGGCAGCAGAGAGCACTGTGGGCAGACTGTAACGAACTACACAACTTCCAGCAGCTGATAAGTACTGGAAGGGTTAAGATTTTTATATAGAAGTAATTTACAAATCTGTTAAACTTTCCGGCACCAGATGATCTGATAGTTTAGTTTTTCCTCTGGAGTACCCCTTTAAGCAATCACCAGACACCCCTGTCACTCCAGATTCCTCTTTGGTAGGATCAGGCAGATGAAATCCAACATGTCCGATCCTTATCTCCCCCAACATCTCCCTTTAGAGGAAACAACCCAACACAATAGACCAGTTGTCTCCACACTGCGGGCCTCCAGCTGTTGCAAAACTACAACTCCCAGCTTGCTGTTGTAGTTTTGCAACAGCTGGAGGCACCCTGGTTGGGAAACATTGGCCAAAGAATGTCCAGTCATGCTGGGAGTTGTAGTTTTGCAACAGCTGGAGGACCACAATTTGTAGACCACTGCAGCAGTCAGCTGAACCAGTAAGACGTGGATCGGTCACCCGCAGGCTATATCCCTTTTGTTTTATGCAAAGCTGAAAAATAGTTACGGTGATTAATCTTCGGAATAATTACATTCGGGAAACTCCCTGCCGCCTTTTATCGGAGTTCCCCTTTAATGTAGAATGTTGTATTGTCCCATAGGGGGGGATTGTGATAATCCGGTAAGCAGTCAGCTCTGTAGGCGATGTTCACACTGGATATCGTACCGGGAACACTGGTGAATATTTTATGATGGGTTATTGTGGAGGAACCCCGCGGGGATGGCACTTGGCTGCTCCCCAGTTGTCGGTATCCTGCACACCTGGAGGTGAGATGACACAGGAGCCAGACAACTGGGAAAGCCAAATCCTGTAGAGCAGCATTTCTGTGTGTGTGCAAATTCCCAGCAGTGGCCCTCCCCTCCCCCAGAAGAGCACACAGGGGCCCGGTGGCCTCTGAATGGTTGTCCTCGCACATTCCTCCACAGATTATCAGGGACGAGTAAATACAGGTCTGGTTTACTACACATCACACTTACTACATGTCTGTCTGCAGCGCAACCCCCATCCTCATCACCCCGGACCTCATCATAGGCGGCATTCACCAAGGGAGCAGTGTCTGTAAGGCTTCTACATCAGTGTTTTCCAACCACTACAACTCCCAGCATGCCCGGACAGCCTTAGGCCAGTGCCTCACAACCAGTGTGCCTCCAGCTGTTGCAAAACTACAACTCCCAGCATGCCCAGACAGCCTTTGGCCAGTGTTTCCCAACCAGTGTTCCTCCAGCTGTTGCAAAACTGCAACCCCCTCAGTATGCCCAGACAGCCTTTGGTCAGTGTCTCCCAACCAGGGTGCCTCCAGCTGTTGCAAAATTACAACCCCCCCAGTATGCCCTGACAGCCTTAGGCCAGTGTTTCTAAACCAGTATGACTCCAGCTGTTGCAAAACTAAAACAATCAACATGCCTGGACAGCCTTTGGCCAGTGTCTCCCAACCAGTGTGACTCCAGCTGTTGCAAAACTACAATTCCCAGCATGCCCGGACAGCCCTAGGCCAGTGTTTCCCAACCAGTGTGCCTCTAGCTGTTGCAAAACTACAACTCCCAGTATTCTTTGACAGCCTTAGGCCAGTGTTTTCTAACCAGTGTGCCTCCAGCTGTTTCAAAACTATATTTTCCAGCATGCCCAGGCAGCCAAAGGCTGTCTGGGCATGCTAGGAGTTGTAGTTTTGCAACAGCTGGAGGCACACTGATTGGAAAATAGTGCCCTAAATATTAGAGTAACTGTCACATCTCCATAGTCCGTGCAGGTAATGAACCTCTGCATGTAAATAGGAATATATCAATTCAATGACAGCAAGCAGAGAATCTGGAAACATTAAGGAATTAGAGTACAAATTCCTCCCAAAAAATGACATCAGAGGCTTCTCAGTCCCCTGTCCAATAATCTGTTCGGGACCCCAAAATAACTGTCTACAGAATGGGGGGTCCCTTTCTTTTCTTTCCTTTTATGTGTTTGGACATTGATAAATAACAATGTGCCTCCAGCTGTTGCAAAAACTACAACACCCACCGGGAGCTGAAGGCTGTCAGAGCATGATGGAAATGATAGTTTTGCAACAGCTGGAGAGCCACAGGTTGGGGCACACTGAATAATAGGGTAGCTACCTATAGGTGGCACTAGAGAGACAGTTTATGGGGGGGTTGAGCTAATTTGCATATCTTTATTTTCCCAGAGATCATTTCTGGTCTTATAAAACGTCCTACACCAGCCGGTGGTCTCCACAAGGAGAAACAATACTCCCCAAGAGCAAAAGTCACAATTATATAATCCATATAGGTTAATTATCTTCTGCACGAAAATAAGAACACTTCCATTCCGTGACAGCAAGCAGTGATCTGAGGAGTCTGAGTTGGTTTGTTGTGTATTAAAAAGATGTAAATTGTGCAAAAACAGCATCACCTTTGTCTACATGTATTGCAGCTCTACCCTTAAATCAATGTTTCCCAACCAGGGTGCCTCCAGCTGTTGCAAAACTACAACTTCCAGCATGCCCAGACAGCCAAAGCCTAATGCTTGCCAACCAGTGTGCCTCCAGCTTTTGCAAATCTACAAATCCCAGCATGCCTTCAGCTGTCCGGGCATGCTGGGAGTTATAGTTTTGCAACAGTTGTAGTCTATCGCTGCTCTTAGTAGGAATATGGATACAATGTAAATAATCGTATAACAGAGAATGTATGTAAATGTTTCAGTGTAAAACTACAGCCGAAGGGTAGTTCACACGGGCGGGTTTATTTGCGGGTTTCCCGCTGCATATTTGAAAGGGGGCGGGCTGTTTGCGGTTGTCCGCAGCTGCGGAAAATCCGCCCCAAGCCCCTTTGAAGTCAGTTGTGTCTGCGGCGGATTTTCTGCAGCAGAAAATCTGTTGCGGACAGCCGAGAAGAGCCTGCCCTCTTTCATATACACAGCGGGAAACTCGCAAATAAATCCGCCCGTGTGAACGTAACCATGTCGGGTGGAATTTTTTTTTTACCATTGACTTCTATTGGATTCTGCTCACGGATTCCGCTTGAAGAATGAACATGTTCTTTCTTCAAGCGGAAAGAAATTCTGCGTCGGAATTCTGCAAGCAGAATTTCCGCAGTGTGAACAGGACAGTGGAAGAAACATTAAAGTCGATGGGCAGAGGAGATGTGCATTCATTTGGAGCGGAGAATTCAAGAGGAATTACTCGAGTAAATTCCTCTTGAATTAGGGTATGTTCACACTGCGGAATGTCCGCTCGCGGACATTCCGCAGTGTGAACATACCCTAATTCAAGAGGAATTTACTTGAGTAATTCCTCTTGAATTCTCCGCTCCAAATGAATGCACATCTCCTCTGCCCATTGACTTTAATGTTTCTTCCGTCAGGCGGCAGTCGCTGAAGATACTAGGACCGCGAGGCACTGCAGTACTCGCAAAATTGCGCACAAAGAATGAACATGTTCTTTCTTTGCCGGAACGATTTCAGCGGCGGAAGATTCCACAGTGTGAACGGGGCTCGCGGAAAAGCTGTTCACACTGATGATAATGTTCACAGCGCAGAATTATACTCGTGGAATTCCGTGGGAATTCCGCAGTGTGAACATACCCTTACTCAGTGTGAACGCGCAGATTTTTTTAGCGGGTTTTCCGCTGCATATTTGAAAGTGGGCGGGCTCTTCTCGGCTGTCCGCAGCAGATTTTCCGCGGCGGAATATACGCTGTGGAAAATCCGCCACAGTCCCTACTGACTTCAATGGGGCTTGCGGCGGATTTTCCGCAGTGTACATTCCGCCGTGGAAAATCTGCTGCGGACAGCCTAGAAGAGCCCGCCCACTTTCAAATACGCAGCGGAAAACCCGCAAAGAAATCCGCGCGTGTGAACGTACCCTAAGGCTGTCCAGGCATGCTGGGAGTTGTAGTTTAACAACAGCCGGAGGAACACTAGACTTAAACACTGACTTAAATGGTGCTGAGCTGCAATACCACACACAACCTTCAGACGGATGTGGCGCTGTCATGTTTTCTGCTTATGCTTTTGATGTATCTCGCAGCGTTTTTCCGAATTTCTGCACGAAAATAAATAGTTTCCAATTTATTTTCCATCAATATGAAATCATGGACGCTGGGACCACGGGTATCGCTGTGATAACTTTTTTTTGATGCGCGGAGAGAAAAAAATGTGAAACCTGCGAGAAAGCGCCGAGGACTTTACGGCCATTGGGTTTCCTTGTCTCCCGCTCTGGGCCTGAGGTCTGTGTCGTTACATCTGCTCCGTCACAGTGTGTCAGGGGACTGTACGGACGAGTGTGAACAGATCCAGACAAGACAAGAATTTAAAGCCAGAGCTAGAAATCTTGGTTACATTTATCTGTATCTGGGAAAGCTGGGTGACTACAACAACATGGCCGCCTCTCCCTGTACTGAATGGTGAATCTGCTGCACAAGGGACGGATCAGATTTACTGTGCAGGAAACAGATGTTTGATTGGGGTCGGGGCCCTATTCCTTGGGGGCCCAGTTATAGCAGAGTCTGGAATTTCATACTAATGACATGAGGGTCCTGGGATTTTAGAACCGAGTCTACGATAACGTGAAAGTTCATATCTGGGGCCCATCACATGTTTAACCCTTTATGGGAGTGGTCTCTAAACCGTGCACCTCCAAATGTTGGAAAACTACAACTCCCAGCATGCCCGGACAGCTTATACAGATATTGCAAGACTACAACTCCCAGCATGTCCTGACAGCCAATCCAGATATTGCAAAACTACAACTCCCAGCATGTCCTGAGAGCCAATCCAGATATTGAAAAACTACAACTCCCAGCATGTCCTGAGAGCCAATCCAGATATTGAAAAACTACAACTCCCAGCATGCCCAGACAGCCAATCTAGATATTGAAAAACTACAATTCCCTGCATGCCCAGACAGCCAATCCCGATGTTGCAAAACTACAACTCCCAGCATGTCCGGACAGCCAATCCAGATATTGCAAAACTACAACTCCCAGCATGCCCAGACAGCCAATCCAAATATTGAAAAACTACAACTCCCAGCATGTCCAGACAGCCAATCCAGATATTGAAAAACTACAACTCCCAGCATGCCCAGACAGCCAATCCAAATATTGAAAAACTACAACTCCCAGCATGTCCAGACAGCCAATCCAGATATTGAAAAACTACAACTCCCAGCATGCCCAGACAGCCAATCCAGATATTGAAAAACTACAACTCCCAGCATGTCCAGACAGCGAATCCAGATATTTTAAAACTACAACTCCCAGCGTGCCTGGACAGGCTATTTAGTTTTGCAACATCTGGAGGTCCCGGAGACCACTGCTCTATGGTCCCTGTGTCCCGGGGGTCTGTGTGATATCTGCTTATATGTGGCATTTTCTCACGCTTCTGTTACAATGTGTCGGTATTTCTGGTAGCACCTGTGCTTGTCCCCCGGACATTACTTCCCTCCGCACATCGCAGCACGGATCAGTTTTCAGGCTCATTCATGGTCGTCGTATGGACTGGAATTCAGGAAGCAACAAACCAATAACAGCTGTTGCAAGACTACAACTCCCATCATGCCCTGATAGCCTCTATTCTGATAGTTCAGTGTTCTCCAACCTGAGACTCCCCACTTGTTATAAGACTACAACTCCCAGTATGCGCTGAGAACCTCTCTCTATCAGTGTTCTCCAACTGTTCAAAACTATGAACTCCTTCAGATGTCAGGGCATGCTGGAATTTGTAGTCCTGCAACTGCTGCAGAGCCACAGGTTAAAGGAACACTGAGCTATCAGAACAGAGGGGAATGGGGGATTGAAAGAAAAGATGGGAGTTGTAGTTTTGCAACAGCTGGTGATGGAGAACACAGATCTATCGGAATAGAGGCTTTGAGGGTATGATGGGAGTTGTAGTTTGGGTACATTGAAATGCAACATTCTGTGTTCATTAAAAACAACATAAAATTTAGCAAAAAAAAAAGGTAAAAAGGTGAAAACCTCCATTACAGGTTGTTCCGAGATCTCCAGTTCATCCTGCTCCACCCATACAGTCATACAGTGTCCAGTACTTGGCCCTTTGATGGTATTAGGGCCCCTTATCTCCCCCAGGTCAGGGCAGAGGGGGGGGGGGGGGGGTGTAGACCCTGTCATTTCTGGGCAGATCATCAGCAATACATTTTGGCTTTTTGTTATAAATAGTTTTCCTTACATCCTGCCCCAACAGGTCCGGCACATGTCCGAGGGTCTATATGTGGCTGCAGGGAACAGGGAACTGGTTTCTTATCAGGGAAAGGGCCCGGCCCCTGGAGTTTGGCCTTTTTATGGCTTTAAATTATTGTGGATGTGTCATGTGGCCGCCCCTCGGACTCCACATCAGTCTTTCCCAACCAGAGTGCCTCCAGCTGTTGCAAAAACTACAACTCCCTGCATGCCCAGATAGCCAACGGCACACAGCTGGAGGCACGCTGGTTGGGAAACAGTGGCCAACGGCTGCCGGGCATGCTGGGAGTTGTAGTTTTGCAACAGCTGGAGGCGCACTGGTTGGGAAACACTGGTCAATGGCTATCTGGGCATGCTGTGAGATGTAAATTTGCAACAGCTGGAGGCACACTGGTAAGGAAACACTGGTCATTGGTTGTCTGGGCATGATGGGAGTTGTAGTTTAGCAGCATGTTCATTCATTCTGCAGAATCTTCTCAGAAATGCTCAGTAGTTAATTGAACTTTTTATTCCCAAAGCAATAAAATTCTATGCAAACATAGCGCTGATCAGTGATCAGTAAAGAAATCCCACAGGGCCCTTAGACACGTCAGTGAAGAAATCTCATGAAACTTTCCGCACAGAAATCGTTCTGCGGTTGTGAAGGGTTAAATCCATGGTTTCTGCTGCAGATTGTTGATTTATTGCTATTTTTTTTTTCCTCCTTTGACTTCAAAGGAGAAATTTGGCAAAAAAAAATAAAAAATCCACAAGAACTTCTATGGCCTCTATCGCAAACCTTACATTAATAATTTATCTTTTTATCTTCTGAAATCAGCGACAATTTTTTTTCATGCGGATTTATTCAGAATTGCAGTAGAAACTTTCCACAGCGATTCTGCCCCTTGTGCATTATTATACCTTAATATACAGCACAATGTGTGATCGTATTCCGAGGAAATACTTGGCCCCAACCAACCAACAGCCGCCCAACCATCCTCCAATGACCCTGTATACTCCATTCACCCATCATCCTCCAATGACCCTGTATACTACATTCACCTATAATCCTCCAATGACCCCGTATACTTCATTCACCTATAATCCTCCAATGACCCCGTATACTCCATTCACCCATCATCCTCCAATGACCCTGTATACTACATTCACCTATAATCCTCCAATGACCCCGTATACTTCATTCACCTATAATCCTCCAATGACCCCGTATACTCCATTCACCCATCATTCTCCAATGACCCTGTATACTCCATTCACCCATCATTCTCCAATGACCCTGTATACTCCATTCACCCATCATTCTCCAATGACCCCATATACTCCATTCACCTATAATCCTCCAATGACCCCGTATACTCCATTCACCCATAATCTTCCAATGACCCTGTATACTACATTCACCTATAATCCTCCAATGACCCCGTATACTACATTCACCTATAATCCTCCAATGACCCCGTATACTCCATTAACCCATCATCCTCCAATGACCGCACATACTCCATTCACCCATAATCCTCCAATGACCCTGTATACTCCATTCACCCATCATCCTCCAATGACCCCGTATACTCCATTCACCCATCATCCTCCAATGACCCCATATACTCCATTCACCCATAATCCTCCAATGACCCCGTATACTCCATTCACCCATAATCCTCCAATGACCCTGTATACTCCATTCACCCATCATCCTCCAATGACCCCGTATACTCCATTCACCCATCATCCTCCAATGAACCCGTATACTACATTCACCCATCATCCTCCAATGACAGCACATACTCCATTCACCCATAATCCTCCAATGACCCCGTATACTCCATTCACCCATAATCCTCCAATGACCCTGTATACTCCATTCACCCATCATCCTCCAATGACTGCGTATACTCCATTCACCTATAATCCTCCAATGACCCCGTATACTCCATTCACCCATCATCCTCCAATGACCCCATATACTCCATTCACCCATAATCCTCCAATGACCCTGTATACTCCATTCACCCATCATCCTCCAATGACCCCGTATACTCCATTCACCCATCATCCTCCAATGAACCCGTATACTCCATTCACCCATCATCCTCCAATGACCGCACATACTCCATTCACTCATAATCCTCCAATGACCCTGTATACTCCATTCACCCATCATCCTCCAATGACCCCATATACTCCATTCACCCATCATCCTCCAATGACCGCGCATCCCCCAGTCCCCATGTATCCTCAATTTATTTCCATAGTCACCACCATCCTCCAGTTCCCCTCTCCCAACCCATTACCTTAGGGCTCCTTTGTCCTGCACTCTCTATTTTCCCTGCACTCTCTATTTGCTCTGCACCCTCTATTTGCCCTGCACCCTCTATTTGCCCTGCACCCTCTATTTGCCCTGCACCCGCTATTTGCCCTGCACCCTCCGATTGCCCAGGGCTTTGCTCTGCTGCTCTTGTTTGCAAGTGACAGATTTTTAACCCTCCCGATCCCTGAATAGATGATCTCCCTTTGTCTTTGCTGTCAGGCAATCAATCTCTTCCAGAGAGAAAGCTTCCATTTAGGAGGGAGCGGTGGGGGGTTTATCTCTGCTCCTTTTATGCTGATCTCTGAATGGACAGGCTTTAAGAAGTGGCCTGAAGAGTGTGGTGTATATACATATATAGTCCCCATCAGATGAGCACTTTATTATGGGGACATGTCCCCTTTATCCTGTCTGCTCACATGTTCTCCTTTATACAATGCAGATTTATTTATTGCTGCAGAAACTTTCCACAGCCGTTCCGTCTCATGTGCATTATTTGCCCTTAAAAGGGTTATCGAGAATTAGAAAAACTGAGCTGATTTATTTAAGAAACGGCACCACTCATGTCCACAGGTTGTGTGTGGTATTGCAGCTCAATTCTACTGAAGTGAATGGAGTCAAGTGGTAATGTCACATACAACCTAAGGACATGTGTGGCGCTGTTTTTGGTAGTAAGGCCTGGAACATTGAGTCTGGATCAGAGGTCCTTAGCTCTTATGGGTGGAATAGAAAACACCTAAGAAAGTGCTAAAAATAGAGTATGAGGTGATATAATAGAGTATGAGGTGATATAATAGAATGTGAGGTGATATAATAGAGTATGAGGTGATATGGATATAATGTAACATTTCATCACTAGGATTCACTCTGATATGTATCTAATAATAACATCAGTCCCAGAATAAATCATTTATAGAGGAATATTACAGCTCTGACTATCCAGACTCAAATTTGGGATACTGGATAACATCAGGATCATAAGACATGAGCTCCGAAACAGTTCAGGGGGTTCAAGGAGTCTCCCACTGTAACCTATAACCACCATAATCAGCTGCTAGTGCCTAGGATGGACAGTCTACTGCTGCCTATGGCCTAGAATGGACGGATGATATACCACTGCTGGTCTGACTTCCTCGGATGGACGGTCTACCACTGTCAGTTCCCTAGGATGGACGGTCTACCACTGTCAGTGCCCTAGGATGGACGGTCTACCACTGAAGGTGTCCTAGGATGGACGGTCTACCACTGTCATTGTCCTAGAATGGACGGTCTACCACTGTAAGTGTCCTAGGATGGATGGTCTACCACTGTTGGTGCCCTAGAATGGACGGTCTACCACTGTAAGTGTCACTGGATGGACAGTCTACCACTGTCAGTGCCCTAGAATGGACGGTCTACCACTGTAAGCACCCTAGGATGGACGGTTTACCACTGTCAGTGCCCTAGGATGGACGGTCTACCACTGTCGGTGCCCTAGGATGGACGGTCTACCACTGTCGGTTCCCTAGGATGGACGGTCTACCACTGTAAGTGTCCTAGGATGGACGGTCTACCACTGTCAGTGCCCTAGGATGGATGGTCTTCCACTGTCAGTGCCCTAGGATGGATGGTCTACCACTGTTGGTGCCCTAGAATGGACAGTCTACCATTGTCGGTGCCCTAGGAGTGACGGTCTACCACTGTCGGTGCCCTAGGATTGAAGGTCTACCACTGTCAGTGCTTTAGGATGGACAGTCTACCACTGTCAGTGCCCTAGGATGGACGGTCTACCACTGTCAGTGCCCTAGGATGGACGGTCTACCACTGTAAGTGCCTTCGGATGGATGGTCTACCACTGTCGGTGCCCTAGGATGGTTGGTCTACCACTGTCGGTGCCCTAGGATGGATGGTCTACCACTGTCGGTGCCCTAGGATTGACGGTCCACCACTGTCAGTGCTTTAGGATGGACAGTCTACCACTGTCAGTGCCCTAGGATGGACGGTCTACCACTGTCAGTGCCCTAGGATGGACGGTCTACCACTGTCGGTGCCCTAGGATGGACGGTCTACCACTGTCAGTGCCCTAGGATGGACGGTCTACCACTGTAAGTGCCTTCGGATGGATGGTCTACCACTGTCGGTGCCCTAGGATGGTTGGTCTACCACTGTCGGTGCCCTAGGATGGACGGTCTACCACTGTCAGTGCCCTAGGATGGACGGTCTACCACTGAAGGTGTCCTAGGATGGACGGTCTACCACTGTCATTGTCCTAGAATGGACGGTCTACCACTGTAAGTGTCCTAGGATGGATGGTCTACCACTGTTGGTGCCCTAGAATGGACGGTCTACCACTGTAAGTGTCACTGGATGGACAGTCTACCACTGTCAGTGCCCTAGAATGGACGGTCTACCACTGTAAGCGCCCTAGGATGGACGGTTTACCACTGTCAGTGCCCTAGGATGGACGGTCTACCACTGTCGGTGCCCTAGGATGGACGGTCTACCACTGTCGGTTCCCTAGGATGGACGGTCTACCACTGTAAGTGTCCTAGGATGGACGGTCTACCACTGTCAGTGCCCTAGGATGGATGGTCTTCCACTGTCAGTGCCCTAGGATGGATGGTCTACCACTGTTGGTGCCCTAGAATGGACAGTCTACCATTGTCGGTGCCCTAGGAGTGACGGTCTACCACTGTCGGTGCCCTAGGATTGACGGTCTACCACTGTCAGTGCTTTAGGATGGACAGTCTACCACTGTCAGTGCCCTAGGATGGACGGTCTACCACTGTCAGTGCCCTAGGATGGACGGTCTACCACTGTAAGTGCCTTCGGATGGATGGTCTACCACTGTCGGTGCCCTAGGATGGTTGGTCTACCACTGTCGGTGCCCTAGGATGGATGGTCTACCACTGTCGGTGCCCTAGGATTGACGGTCCACCACTGTCAGTGCTTTAGGATGGACAGTCTACCACTGTCAGTGCCCTAGGATGGACGGTCTACCACTGTCAGTGCCCTAGGATGGACGGTCTACCACTGTCGGTGCCCTAGGATGGACGGTCTACCACTGTCGGTGCCCTAGGATGGATGGTCTACCACTGTCTGTGCCCTAGGATGGATGGTCTACCACTGTCTGTGCCCTAGGATTGATGGTCTACCACTGTCGGTACCCTAGGATGGATGGTCTACCACTGTCGGTGCCCTAGGATGGACGATCTACCACTGTCAGTGCCCTAGGATTGAAGATCAATCACTGTTGGTGCCCTAGGATCGACGGTCTACCACTATTGGTGCCCTAGGATGGACGGTCTACCACTATTGGTGCCCTAGGATGGACGGTCTACCACTGCTGCTCCATTCATGCTTCATTCATTCATGCACACTCCAATTTATTTCTATGGGGGCGCCGGTGATGCCCAAATACAGCACTGTCTTCGGCGCTCTCATGGAGAATGAATGGAGCACGTGTTCAGAGAGCCATGGCCCTTTCAGGAGATCGTGGGGTCCCAGCGGTCAGACACCCCGCGATCAGACACTTATCCCCTCTCCTGTGGATAGAAACATAGAGTGTGTTGGCAGATAAGAGCCATTCACCTCATTAAGGCTACAGTCACACCACGATTTTGCAACACCGCTGCCAGATCCGGCTTTGTTCATTTGAATGAGCAAGTGACTCCAGACGGCTCATTTTTTAACCATATTAGTTTTATTTCCAGACTAAATACCGTGGCAGACTCTGTCCAGCTCATTCAAATGAATTGGATGCGGTGCAGGGCCCTGCCGGATCCGGCAACCATATTGTCTGCTCATTAAAATAATTATTAATAAAAATAATAATAATAATAAATTAAATTAAACATTTTTTAATTTTAGAATGGATTTGATGCTATGGAAAATACACACTGCATCCCGGCACAAATAGCTCCTCCTTATTCCACAGATGCACACATGGCTCTGGTGCATGACAAGTGGCGCCCCCTGCAGGGAGCATGAATCTGTACAGGTGGCACAACCCCTATGTCTGCCCACTGTAGTTATCCCTCTGCCACTTCATGGAGGTAACACAATAATTACAGGGTTTAGGATCTGGGTCACACATTTCCTCGTCTGTAGTGGAGGCGATAAATGTCCTTGTCATATGACGACAAGTGAATAATGTGCGAGGAGCCGAGTCATCCTCATATCTGATGGAAAGCTATTCCGAGTATCCAGATGCAATGTGACAAGCGCTGCAAAAATCTGACCGTACGTGATGAATGTGAACACGAAGTGATAATAATAGTCAGCGACATCTTTCATGTATACTACAGGAGGCCATACTTATCAAGTTGTGCGCTGATTATTGGTGCCTTTTTGCATGTTCTCTATAAGTGTTTCCCAAGTAGGGTGCCTCTAGGTGTTGCAAAACTACAACTCCCAGCATGCCCAGACAGCCAACAGCTCTCCGAGCATGCTGAAAGTTGTAGTTTTGCAACAGCTGGATACACCTGTTTGGGTATTTATCAATTCCATTGTGGAAAGCTATTTGTGTTTATTGGTTTTATTGCGCATTCTAAGCCAGTTTTCTAAGGTTGAGTGGATTTGCAACCTTTGAGGGCCATTTGCGCTACTTGTGCTTTTTCAAAAAGTTGCTCTTAGTAAATTCCTGACCACTGCATTTTCTTGACGAAATAGTCAACTCGCATAGACTACTTTGCTATCCAGTCTATTATGATTGTCGCCCAACTTGAGTCCTAAAAGTCACTGCGCAAAACTTTTTCGATAAATATAGACAACAAAAGCCGCCCAAACAGCTTGATAAATCCCCGCTACTGTTTTGTTGGCATCAGTTTTATTTAGTCTTTGCTGGAAAATAAAACTGCCTGTTCCGTTTTGTAATGCACTTTAGCCAAGTGGGTGGGGTTAATTATTAGCCATATTTATAAAATGCTAAAGGTTTTATTTGCATATCACTGCATCAGTACAAAATGTGAGGCTCCAAAAATTTATTTTATAGAAAATGTCGTCAATGTATCTGTGTGCAACATAAGATACATTGGAGGGAATATTCAAAGACTTGTGTTATTAGGGCTCTTTATTTTGCACAGCAAAGAGTGTTAACTGCGCCTCATTTTCAGAAGTGTGTTTGGGCTTTTGAAAATTTGGGGAAAATAGCACAAAAAGCTAATAATTTAACACCAAGTATTCTTGGTCTTAGCTGCGACACTTTGTGCACCAGAAAGGGGTGCTAAACCTTTGAAAATAGGGTGCTAATAGCACAAAAAGCCTAACCACGCCCCTTTAAAAAAAATTGGCTAACAGGGTGTTAAATCAGGTGCTAAATATCTAAATATGTAGCGTTAAGCAAATGTGGCGCAGCTAAAGCAAAAAAGTGGCGCTAAATTCTTGAATATCCCCCCCCCCATTGTCATAAAGTAAATTCCAAAACTGCCAAGCAAATAAGACACAGAATGAAGCAATTATACATTAATTTACAATTCAAAATACTAAATTCTATTCCAGTCTCCAGCTGTAGTTTTGCAACAGCTGGAGGCACCATTGCTGGGAAACACTGTTCTAAGTCCATGATATTTATTTAGTCTTTGCTGGGGGAAAAAACACAAAGAAACTGCCTGTGCTATTTGATTTGTTATAGCCAAGTGGGTGTGGTTAAGGATGGGGTTAATTATTAGCCATGATTACCAAATGCAACTTTGCAAAATGTTTTATCTGCATATCACTCCATCAGTACAAAATGTAAGGCTCCAAAAGCTTATGTTATAGAAAAACGTCGTCAATGTATCTGTGCGCCACATAGATACATTGTCATAAAGTAAACTGCCAAGAAAATAAGACACAGAATGAGCCAATTATATTTATACAGTACAAAATACTAATACAGAAAACAAATCTAGTACAATTATAAGAAGATTCCCAGGAATCAATATTCACTTGTTAAGGGGAATAATGTTTTTAGTTTATAATTCAGATTAAGAATTAGAAATATTCCTGTTTTCTTAGAAGCCTTTATTTTCTTTTCTTTTCTCTCCTCTTTATTGACTCTGGGATTGTGCCTTGTGTTTGGTGTAAGTTGAGCTCGTCCTGAATCTCCTCTCTGGGGTGAAATAGTTAACATTTTTTTTTCTAAAGTCAAACAAAAGCCTTGCTGAATGAGAAAGGGTGGATCTGCAGCGAAGCCAAACCCCTGCTCGTAGGGCGGGTGAGGTGCTCACAGAGCCAGCCTGGCTTCTTCTTGTTGTTGCAGCAGCAGAACCTTGTTGGAAATATAAAGCAATAGTCTGGGAGTTGTTACAGGTAAAACCGTGCCCTGCACCCCGTCCGATCCGGCCCCAGGGACACACAACTGGGGCGAACGCTTGGAGATGTCGACTCCTTCACACCGGCTTATGGATTAAACATCACGTTGGGATATAACTAAGGAAAACCCTTCTCTGATTTCCCTTTTTTCCCTTTTTTTCCCTCTTTCCTGGGAGAGATCGATGAGAGATGTAACACGACCCTTTGTTGGGCTTTCTTCTTTCCCGTGTTTGGAATAAAACAAAGGCAGAGCACAGGGATTTGCCCCCTGGAGCAGGTGCTGGATCCCTGTTCGTCGCCGCTTGGTATCGTCTCTCTCTTTGCTTGGACGAGGATTGGAAGTGGATATTCATATGTAAAACCCCATGTGCCTTGAGTCCCTGAACGCTGCCTTCATCCATCAGGTTGGTCTCTGGTTATAACTTGTATGTAACGTCTCTGCTCCCAGAGTTATCGTAATGCACCTGTGTTCAGGATATGGCCTCTGCCTAGATGGGCGGTTAGGGACTTTTGTATCTACAAAAATCTGGTGGAGGCGGCGGTTCCCATTGGGGCATCTGTGGAGGGCGCCATGGAGGTGCTTGGCCCTATAAGGGGATAGATTGTCCTGGTGAAATCCTCTATTATTGCTGGTAACATGGATCTGGGTGACAAGAAGTTTCATTTCTATAAAGAGAACTCATATTAGGAGATAAGGCCCCTTCAGTGTATAGGTGCACGAGGTGCTTACTCTAATGTTACCCCAAAAAAGTGTCTAATCCATTAAAGTCTCCAAAACCATAAAGAGTTTCTTGGGTACAATTGTATTAAAGGGGACCTCACTGAGTGATATAGGGAACACCTTGCTTTGCACTGGGGGGATATGGGGTGTCCTGCACTAGGGATATAAGGCACCCTTCACTGGGGGATATGGGCCACTCTACTGGAGAAATATAGGGCACCTTGCATTGGGGGATATAGGGCAACTGTTTTGCATTGAAGGATATGGGGCATCCAACACTAGGCAATATGGGGAATCCTGCGCTATGGATATGAGAAACCCAACACTAAGCATATGAGGCACTCTGCTCTAGGGGATAGGATATAAGGCACTCTGCTCTAGGGGATAGGATATAAGGCACTCTGCTCTAGGGGATAGGATATAAGGCACTCTGCTCTAGGGGATAGGATATAAGGCACTCTGCTCTAGGGGATAGGATATAAGGCACTCTGCTCTAGGGGATAGGATATAAGGCACTCTGCTCTAGGGGATAGGATATAAGGCACTCTGCTCTAGGGGATAGGATATAAGGCACTCTGCTCTAGGGGATAGGATATAAGGCACTCTGCTCTAGGGGATAGGATATAAGGCACTCTGCTCTAGGGGATAGGATATAAGGCACCCTGAACTAAGGATATAGGGCACAATGCTCTAGGGGATAATATATAAGGCACAATGCTCTAGGGGATAATATATAAGGCACAATGCTCTACGGGATAGGATATAAGGCACAATGCTCTAGGGGATAATATATAAGGCACTCTGCTCTAGGGGATAATATATAAGGCACAATGCTCTAGGGGATAAGATATAAGGCACAATGCTCTAGGGGATAAGATATAAGGCACTCTGCTCTAAGGGATAGGATATAAGGCACTCTGCTCTAGGGGATAGAATATAAGGCACTCTGCTCTAGGGGATAGGATATAAGGCACCCTGAACTAAGGATATAGGGCACAATGCTCTAGGGGATAATATATAAGGCACAATGCTCTAGGGGATAGGATATAAGGCACAATGCTCTACCGGATAGGATATAAGGCACAATGCTCTAGGGGATAGGATATAAGGCACAATGCTCTACCGGATAGGATATAAGGCACAATGCTCTAGGGGATAGGATATAAGGCACCCTGCACTAAAGATATGGGGCACCTTGTCTTGCACTGGGAGAACCTTTGAATATATTGCTGTAAATACAGAACAGGGGGTAAGAGTTTTTTATGAAGCTGTTTTGGGATCGTACATCGTCCTGTGTTGATCTGTATTATCCCTTCTGTATTGGACACTGGGAAGAGACTGTGTTTTGCTGATCCATGATGGGATTGGGGGCGCTCTCTCCTCTTCTCATCAATGGGGGGTTAGAGTCTCAGTTACTGGATCCTTTTCTGCTCTTTGATTCTCTGAGACAAACCTGAGAATCCTCATGTGCCGAGCTCATTGTACCCCTCGTATTACTGCAGTTTGTGTTTATGGCTGGGAACGGGGCCAGGAACACAATATTAGTCTATTTCCCAGGCTCAGCCAAGGGAGTCTGTGTTATTTCTACAGTGGTAATGAGGAGGGCAGGCGGCGCGGGGCAGTGGAGCAGAAGAAGGGGTTAATGTTCTCCTAATGGTTGGGTCCACACACTGCGAGTACATGGCACTACCCCCATCCTCTGCTATCACCGCTGGGTAAAGACCAAGGACGTGCAGGGCTGGAGGTTCCTCTTGGCTCACATGGCAGCGCCTCTCACAGGTGACTGGAGGGGCCTCGGGTCATGGTGACTGTGCAGGAAGTGCTGGGTCTTCTGTGTCATCTGGTAACACCACTCATTACCTATACCTGGCGCGAGACAGCGGATATAATGGCTCTGATAGTTACAGGGACTTGGTTTTATCTTCTTGTGGGAAATGGTAAAATGTTTTATGTGTGTTTTTATTTGTCCTAACAAAAGTCTTCTAGGTCCATAAAATGTCATGTGACAGGTCAGGATTTTAATACTAAGAGTAAACTTGGCTTCTGCCTAGGGCAGGGATTCTCAGTGGGGCTCCACATAGTTCTGTGGATCCTGGAGACGGCAGGAACAAGAGGAGATGTAACGTCTACAATGGGGGGGGGGGGGGGGGGTCTGCGTTAGGAGGAGATGACTTGTTATTATAGCTCCTCTTCCCTCTATTGTAATAAGGTTCAAATTACTGCTCTAGAAGCTCTAGAATACTTTCCTGACCATCATAGGCGCCAATGATGGGGGTCCCAGGGCCCAGTGGAGAGACCGACAGTTGCACAACAGTGGTCACCGGGAGCCTGGGAGGACCAGCATGTGTAACCACCAAATGCGGTGTAATTGTTGACTTCAATATCAATGGCGGCTCCACCGGCCTGATCCCCAACAGTGTAAGGCTGGGTTCACATCACGTTTTTATAGAAAAAAAAAAACATACGTTTTAGAAAATTTTGTCCATTTTCAATCGGAGGGGTCTTGGGTGGGCACTTTAGGATGCAAATGCGCATGTGCAAAGTAAAAACCGTATATGTTTTCCCGTATGGAACCGTACATATGTGCGTTTCCCATTGACGTCCATGTTAAAAAAAAGTATGCAGTTGCAGTATGGTTTTTAAACCGGAGACAAAATCGTGGTCAACCATGGTTTAAAAACCGTACTGCAATAACGCACATATATACGGTTCCATACGGGAAAACGTGTACGGTTTTTACTTTGCACATGCGCATTTGCATCCTAAAGTCCCCACCCAACACCCCTCCCTTAAAAATGGACAACATTTTCAAAAATGTATGTTTTTTTTTTTCCTATAAAAACTGACGGAACTGTATGCACTTTTAAAAACAGTATAGTGTTTAAAAACGCATACAGTTTACTTTTTCCCATACTGTTCCATCCGTTTTTTTGTCATACGGTTTTCTTTAGAAAAAAACGGATTGAAAACAGAATGGCAAAAACGTGAACGTAGCCTAATCTAACTGATGTGATAGAGATGTGGTGGAGATAGATAACAGAGATATGATGGATGGATAGATATGAGAAAGATATGAGATAGATATGAGATAGATAGATAGATATGAGATAGATAGATAGATATGAGATAGATAGATATGAGATAGATATGAGATAGATAGATAGATAGATAGATAGATATGAGATAGATAGATATGAGATAGATAGATATGTAGATATGAGATAGATAGATATGAGATAGATAGATAGATATGAGATAGATAGATAGATAGATATGAGATAGATAGATAGATATGAGATAGATAGATATGAGATAGATATGAGATAGATAGATAGATATGAGATAGATAGATAGATAGATATGAGATAGATATGAGATAGATAGATATGAGATAGATAGATGGATATGAGATAGATAGATAGATATGAGATTGGTCCCATGTAGAGGATATTGATAATCATTGATTGTTTTCTTAGAATCCAGTAAAGTTTTCTCCCAATCCGCAGCGTCTTCCGGTGACGGTGAATTCTGCAGAACATTTCGGATTGTTCCCTAATAATTAAAGCCCCCCCCCCAGAATCCGGAGCCACCACCTTCCCGATCCGTCAGGGTGGATGCAGAGATCTCCTCGTGTACCGTAATCCTCGGCGTGGCGTCTTTGGTAGTAATTGCTTGACATTTGCTCGTTGTGCGTCCTGTGACGCTTGCTACGCCGCAGTGACACGTCGGGACGCCGTTGCAGAAACAAACGAAGCGTTAACAAGTTGTGTTAACACACGAGGCCGAGCTGCAGCTGTCTGAGCCCCCGCCACCTGTTCCTAATGTGTCCCCACCTGTGACTTACATCTCCGCGCCTGGCGAAAGAGACGCGAGACGACAACGGCGGCAGCTTGTAGATAAAGGCGCATATTGTCGCCCAATATATATCTTATTAAAGGGATTGAATGGCTTAGAGAAGTGGTCTCTAAACTGTGGTCCTCCGGTAGTTGCAAAACTACAACTCCCAGCATGTCCGGACAGCCAACGGCTGTCCGGGCATGCTGGGAGTTGTAGTTTTGCAAGATCTGGTGGTCCACAGTTGTCTCCAAAGTGTGTCCTAATCTGCAGGACCAGGGGTGTCTCTGCATTACATGAACAGCCCATCGGGTTTTAATAGGTTTTGTGTAATACTTCATTATTCCTGCGGAGGCGCTGCAGGGAAATAGCCTTACAGCTGATGTCTGGGGGTCCATACAGTGGGACGGGGGCTTATTCCTAAAGGATTGTCTACTGTACGGGGGGCAGAGCTCCTACCCGCAGATCATCGCAGTCATATGGCGGACTTTGTGTTTTTAGGTAAATACATGTGATCCGTCACGGAACAGGTCAGACCAGTCCACTATACAAAACAAGCCGAAACAGTCTCCAGCTGGGACGTGTAATGTGACAAAAATGTGTGTTACATAGGACTGCAGGTCACATCTACTACATTATCTGTACTCAGAGAGTTATCACTGTGTTATCTGTGGTGTTACATAGGACTGCAGGTCACATCTACTACATTATCTGTACTCAGAGGGTTATCACTGTTATCTGTGGTGTTACATAGGACTGCAGATCACATCTACCACATTATCTGTACTCAGAGAGTTATCACTGTGTTATCTGTGGTGTTACATAGGACTGCAGGTCACATCTATACATTATCTGTACTCAGAGAGTTATCACTGTTATCTGTGGTGTTACATAGGACTGCAGGTCACATCTATACATTATCTGTACTCAGAGAGTTATCACTGTGTTATCTGTGGTGTTACATAGGACTGCAGGTCACATCTATACATTATCTGTACTCAGAGAGTTATCACTGTTATATGTGGTGTTACATAGGACTGCAGGTCACATCTATACATTATCTGTACTCAGAGAGTTATCACTGTTATCTGTGGTGTTACATAGGACTGCAGGTCACATATACTACATTATCTTTATACAATTTCTGCCCTGCTACATTGGTTTCTTTTATGTAGTGCGGAGTGTTTTTTTGGGCCATTCATCCAGACTTAACCAGTTGTTCAGGGCACAGGATATAATGGGGCCCTCGGGCTCCGGCAGTTATTATCCGGGGGCCCATCGGACTGTGGTTCCTGTGGAGATCACTATCACTATTTCCTGAAGTTGTTTCTATGAGATTCTCGTCCTCCTGTATATCCCATAGACCGGTCTGTCCTCCTCCTGCGGGGGCAGTGTCGTATGTCAGGGTCGGCCGCCCCTATAGCCCCCGGGGGATTGTTTTCTGGTCAAACTTGAAGTAAAACCTACAGTGGGGATCAAAAGTTTGGGCCCCCCAGGTAAAAATGTTATTAATGTGCATAAAGAAGCCAAGGAAAGATGGAAAAATCTCCAAAAGGCATCAAATTACAGATTAGACATTCTTATAATATGTCAACAAAAGTTACATTTTATTTCCATCATTTACACTTTCAAAATAACAGAAAACAAAAAAATGGCGTCTGCAAAAGTTTGGGCACCTGCAGAATTAATATCTTGTACTGCCCCCTTTGGCAAGTATCACAGCTTGTAAACGCTTTTTGTAGCAGCCAAGAGTCTTTCAGTTCTTGTTTGAGGTATCTTTGCCTATTCTTCCTTACAAAAGTCTTCCAGTTCTATGAGATTTCCGGGCTGTCTGTCATGCACTGCTCTATTAAGGTCTATCTATAGATTTTCAATTATGTTGAGGTCAGGAGATTGTGAAGATCATGACAAAACCTTCAGTTTACGCCTCTTGATGTAATCCCCCGTGGATTTCGAGGTGTGTTTAGGATCATTATCCATTTGTAGAAGCCATCCTCTCTTTAACTTCAGCTTTTTCACAGATGGCATCAAGTTAGCATCCAAAATTTACTGAAATGTTATTGAATCCATTTTTCCTTCTACTCGTGAGATATTCCCTGTGCCACTGGCTGCAATACAACCCCAAAGCATGAATGATCCACCCCCATGCTTAACAGTTGGACAGAGGTTCTTTTCATTAAATTCTGTTCCCCTTCTTCTTTAAACGTACCTTTGCTCATTCCGGCCAAAAAGTTAAATTTTAACCTCATCGGTCCACAGAACTTGTTTCCAAAATGCATCATGCTTGTCTATATGTTCATTTGCAAAGTTCAAACGCTGATTTTTGTGGTGAGGACGTAGAAGAGGTTTTCTTCTGATGACTCTTCCATAAAGACCATATTTGTACAAGTATCTCTTTATAGTGGAATAGTGGACCACAACTCCAGTGTCTGCCAGATCTTTCTGGAGGGATTGTGCAGTCAAACGTGGGTTTTGAATTGTTTTTCTCACAATCCTGCGAGCTGTTCTGTCTGATATTTTTCTTGGTCTTCCAGATCTTGCTTTAACTTCCACTGTTCCTGATGACTGCCATTTCTTAATTACATTCTGAACAGAGGATATTGACATCTGAAAATGTTTTGCTATCTTCTTATAGCCTTCTCCAGCTTTGTGAGCGTCAACTATTTTCAGTTTCAGATTTCTAGACAACTGCTTAGAAGAACCCGTGGTGCTGATTGTTGGGGCAAGGTCAGATGAGTCTGGGCATTTAAAACCTTTGAGATTGACATCACCTGGTCTTCCTAAATGATGATTGAGAACAATCCATGACTCTGGCAGGTCTCAGCTTTGTAAAGGGGGCAGTGCATGCTATAAATTCTGCAGGTACCCAAACTTTTGCAGACGCCATTTTTTTGTTTTCTGTTATTTTGAAAGTGTAAATGATGGAAATAAAATGTAACTTTTGGTGACATATTATAAGAATGTCTAATCTGTAATTTGATGCCTTTTGGAGATTTTTCCATCTTTCCATGGCTTCTTTATGTACATTAATACAAATTTTTACCTGGGGTGCCCAAACTTTTGATCCCCACTGTACAGAGAAAAACAGAAAATATATATAATATAGTGTAAGGATCAACACTTCTCCTGTGCTGCGGCTTCTAAATACAAATGTAGAATGCTGACCCGTATACTGCTGCCATATAGTGACCTTATATTGACTTGTATACTGCTGCCATATAGTGACCTTATACTCATCTGTATACTGCTGCCATATAGTGACCTTATACTGACCTGTATACTGCTGCCATATAGTGACTTTATACTGACCTGTATACTGCTGCCATATAGTGTACTTATACTGACCTGTATACTGCTGCCATATAGTGACCTTATACTGACCTGTATACTGCTGCCATATAGTGACCTTATACTGACCCGTATACTGCTGCTATATAGTGACATTATACTGACCCGTATACTGCTGCTATATAGTGACCTTATACTGACCTGTATACTGCTGCCATATAGTGACCTTATACTGACCTGTATACTGCTGCTATATAGTGACCTTATACTGACCTGTATACTGCTGCTATATAGTGACCTTATACTGACCTGTATACTGCTGCCATATAGTGACCTTATACTGACCCATACACTGCTGCCATATAGTGACCTTATACTGACCTGTATACTGCTGCCATATAGTGACCTTATACTGACCTGTATACTGCTGCCATATAGTGACCTTATACTGGCCTGTATACTGCTGCCATATAGTGACCTTATACTGACCTGTATACTGCTGCCATATAGTGACCTTATACTGACCTGTATACTGCTGCCATATAGTGACCTTATACTGACCTGTATACTGCTGCCATATAGTGACCTTATACTGACCTGTATACTGCTGCCATATAGTGACCTTATACTGACCTGTATACTGCTGCCATATAGTGACCTTATACTGACCTGTATACTGCTGCCATATAGTGACCTTATACTGACCTGTATACTGATCCCATATAGCTGCTGTATACTGAGTCATATAGTTGCTATATCCCCCGTCCCGATTCCCACCTGGCTGGTGCACTTACATGTCGGAACATTTTCTGAATATTTGAATCCCCGCTACGGGAAGTGACCCGGCCTCTCCCAAACCACAGAGGGGGCGGCAGACACCAGACACCCGGACCCCAGTAATCTGCTGAAGCCGAATCCTAATAAAGTTCTTAGAAAGAATAATGGAGGAGATTTATCAAAGCCCGTCCAGAGGAAAAGTTGCCCAGTTGCCCATAGCAACCAATCAGATCGCTGCTTTCACTTAGCAGAGGCCTTGTTAAAAATGAAAGAAGCGATCTGATTGGTTGCTATGGGCAACTGTACCACTCTTTCTCTAGACAGGTTTTGATCAATTTCCCCCAATGTCTGTCCAGATCCCTGGGAATCCTCCAGATACAGCGGATCCTCCTGCCTGATCTATAGAGAGGACACAAAGAATTAGGGACAGGGCAGCAGTCTCATATGATTCACAATGTCGCCAATAATGGAGTCAGCAGGGACTGTATATAGGATTATTGGACCCCACATCTGAATAGGGGACCCATTTAAGTCACATGACACCAGCCATAGACCGGCAGTAAGCGTCAGCATTAGGCTGGGTTCACATTACGCATTTCTTCATCACCAGCCCCTGTTCACATGTGACTGCGGAATAATAGTCGCATCCTGACGCCGGACGATCAATATTGGTTTAGTGGTGACACTTTACTGTAAAAGGGACAAGGTGACGATCGCCAGTATAGAGAGTCCGGGGGTCTCAGGATATTGAGGATACATTGTAGCACAGAACACATGGACCCATATTATATATCCCCCCATTATTATATATCCCCCCATTATTATATATCCCCATTATTATATCCCCATTATTATATATCCCCCCATTATTATATCCCCCATTATTATATCTCCCCATTATTATATATCCCCATTATTATATCCCCATTATTATATATCCCCCCATTATTATATCCCCCATTATTATATCTCCCCATTATTATATCCCCCATTATTATATATCCCCCCCATTATTATATATCCCCCCATTATTATATCCCCCATTATTATATCTCCCCCCATTATTATATATCCCCCATTATTATATATCCCCATTATTATATCCCCCCATTATTATATATCCCCATTATTATATATACCCCCATTATTATATATCCCCCATTATTATATCCCCCATTATTATATATCCCCTCATTATTATATCCCCCATTATTATATATCCCCATTATTATATATCCCCATTATTATATATCCCCATTATTATATCTCCCCATTATTATATCTCCCCCATTATTTTATATCCCCATTATTATATCTCCCCATTATTATATATACCCCCATTATTATATCCCCCATTATTATATATCCCCCCATTATTATATCTCCCCATTATTATATATCCCCATTATTATATATCCCCATTATTATATCTCCCCCATTATTATATCTCCCCATTATTATATCCCCCATGATTATATCTCCCCCCATTATTATATATCCCCATTATTATATCCCCATTATTATATATCTCCATTATTATATCTCCCCCATTATTTTATATCCCCCATTATTATATCTCCCCATTATTATATATCCCCATTATTATATCCCCATTATTATATATCTCCATTATTATATCTCCCCCATTATTATATATCCCCCCATTATTATATCCCCATTATTATATATCTCCATTATTATATCTCCCGATTATTATATCTCCCCATTATTTTATATCCCCCATTATTTTATATCCCCCATTATTATATCTCCCCATTATTATATCTCAATTATTATATGTCCCCCATTATTATATCTCCCCATTATTATATCTCAATTATTATATCTCCCCCATTATTATATCTCCCCCATTATTATATCTCCCCCATTCTTATATCTCCCCATTATTATATCTCCCCCATTATTATATCTCCACATTATTATATCTCCCCATTATTATATATTCCACATTATTATATCTCCCCCCATTATTATATCTCCCCCCATTATTATATCTCCCCATTATTATATCTCCTTATTATTATAACTCCCCATTATTATATCTCCCCCATGATTATATCTCCCCCATTATTATATCTCCCTCATTATTATATCTCCCCATTATTATATCTCCCCCATTATTATATCTCCCCATTATTATATCTCCCCCATTATTATATCTCCCCATTATTATATCTCCCCATTATTATATCTCCCCCATTATTATATCTCCCCATTATTATATCTCCCCCATTATTATATCTCCCCCATTATTATATCTCCCCATTATTATATATCCCCCATTATTATATCTCCACATTATTATATCTCCCCATTATTATATCTCCCCCATTATTATATCTCCCCCATTATTATATCTCCCCCATTATTATCTCTCCATTATTATATCTCCCCCATGATTATATCTCCCCCCCATTATTATATCCCCCCATTATTATATCTCCCGATTATTATATCTCCCCATTATTTTATATCCCCCATTATTTTATATCCCCCATTATTATATCTCCCCATTATTATATCTCAATTATTATATGTCCCCCATTATTATATCTCCCCATTATTATATCTCAATTATTATATCTCCCCCATTATTATATCTCCCCCATTATTATATCTCCCCCATTATTATATCTCCCCATTATTATATCTCCACATTATTATATCTCCCCATTATTATATATTCCACATTATTATATCTCCCCCCATTATTATATCATCCCCCATTATTATATCTGCCCCATTATTATATCTCCCCCATGATTATATCTCCCCCATTATTATATCTCCCCATTATTATATCTCCCCATTATTATATCTCCCCATTATTATATCTCCCTCATTATTATATCTCCCCATTATTATATCTCCCTCATTATTATATCTCCCCATTATTATATCTCCCCCATTATTATATCTCCCCATTATTATATCTCCCCATTATTATATCTCCCCCATTATTATATCTCCACATTATTATATATCCCCCATTATTATATCTCCACATTATTCTATCTCCCCATTATTATATCTCCCCCATTATTATATCTCCCCCATTATTATATCTCCCCCATTATTATCTCTCCATTATTATATCTCCCCCATGATTATATCTCCCCCCATTATTATATCCCCCCATTATTATATATCCCCCATTATTATATCTCCACATTATTATATCTCCCCATTATTATATCTCCCCCATTATTATATCTCCCCCATTATTATATCTCCCCCATTATTATCTCTCCATTATTATATCTCCCCCATGATTATATCTCCCCCATTATTATATCCCCCCATTATTATATCTCCCCATTATTATATCTCCCCCCATTATTATATCTCCCCCATGATTATATCTCCCCCATTATTATATCTCCCCCCATTATATCTCCCCATTATTATATCTCCCCCATTATTATATCTCCCCCATTATTATATCTCCCCCATTATTATATCTCCCCCCATTATTATATCTCCCCCATGATTATATCTCCCCCATGATTATATCTCCCCCATTATTATATCTCCCCCCATGATTATATCTCCCCCCATGATTATATCTCCCCCATTATTATATCTCCCCCCATTATTATATCTCCCCCCATGATTATATCTCCCCCATTATTATATCTCCCCCCATTATTATATCTCCCCATGATTATATCTCCCCCATTATTATATCTCCCCCCATTATTATATCTCCCCCCATGATTATATCTCCCCCATGATTATATCTCCCCCATGATTATATCTCCCCCATGATTATATCTCCCCTATTATTATATCTCCGCCATTATTATATCTGCCCCATTATTATATCTGCCCCATTATTATATCTGCCCCATTATTATATCTGCCCCATTATTATATCTGCCCCATTATTATATCTCCCCCCATTATTATATCTCCCCATTATTATATGTCCGGTTGGTGTCCTCATAGTCAGGATATATAATGGTTCGTATTGTATCACATAAGTCAGGATGAAGCCCCCAGAACACAAGTCATCTGGAGTTTTACTTTATTGGGTTCAAACTAACAACATCTGTAACAATGTTATAGGAAATGTCCGCTGAGCGTTCTCCTACTGGATATTAATAGAATTTATAAAATGTGTAACTTTACATTTATATGTAAAACAAAAGTAGACGTACTATACAATAACGGAGACAAAAGCGCCAAAATGCGCAATATAATTGTGATTTGCTCAATTCCTTCATCAACCTAAGAGGCGTTCATTACCTTTGGTCTGATGTAACGTTGATTCACCCCCTGTTTCCTTTCTGACGGGAAAATGTCGAAATTCAAATTGGGTGCGTCTTCTCGCCAACCTCTGCGCCCAACACTCTCCTGTTACTCGGCCAGGACTGCGCAGACTTTGATCCCAGTTCTTGCTCGTTGACCACCAGAGACCTGACCTCTGCCAAAGGCTCCTTCATACCGCGTCTGATGGCGACCGATACGGTACCAACGTATATAACCGCGCTAAACAATCCACGCACAAAAAACTAAAACGTGAGAGTGAATTAAAGGGGTACTCCGGTGGAAAACAAATGTTTTCAAATCAACTGGTACCAGAAAGTTATACAGATTTGTAAATGACTTCTATATAAAAATCTTTCCAGTACTTATCAGCTGCTGTATGCTCCACAGGAAGTTGTGTAGTTATTTCCAGTCTGACCACAGTGCTCTCTGCTGACACCTCTGTCCGTGTCAGGAACTGTCCAGAGCAGGAGAGGTTTGCTATGGGGATTTGCTCCTACTCTGGACAGTTCCTGACACGGACAGAGGTGGCAGCAGAGAGCACTGTGATCAGACTGGAAAGAACTACACAACTTCCTGTGGAGCATACAGCAGCTGATAAGTACTGGAAGGATTAATATTTTTTATATAGAAGTAATTTAGAAAACTGTATAACTTTCTGGCACCAGCTGATTTGAAAACATTTGTTTTCCACTGGAGTACCCCTTTAATTCACTCTCACGCTTCAGTTTTTCGTGCGTGGATTGTTTAGGGTGCATGCACACCACGTTTTTGCTATACAGTTCCCGTATACAGTTTCAAATTAAAAACCGAACGGAACCGTATAGAAAACCGTATGCATTGACTTAACAATGTAAACTGTATGTCAAACACATCATCCGGTTTAGTCCGTTTTGCGTCTTATACGGTTTTGTCCGTTTTTTTACCCGTACCCAAAACTGTAGTCTACCGCGTTTTTTGGTCCGGGAGAAAAACTGCATTAAACCGTATACATTTTTACTTAAACATGGGAGTCAATGGGAACTGTACAGAACTGTATGTGCGTACAGTTCCATCCGGTTTTCACCATACAGTTTTTGACTTTGCACAGTTTTTTTTATTGGAATTTCAATCAAACAAAAAATCTTTATTCAAAATGGAATGAAAAATTAAAAACATATACGTTTTTTCTTAAAAAACTGATGCAACCGGACACCATTTTTCAAACCATATAAGTTTTTTAACCATATACAGTGGTCCCTCAAGTTACAATATTAATTGGTTCTGGGCCGACCATTGTATGTTGAAACCATTGTATGTTGAGACCAGAACTCTATGGAAACCTGGTAATTGGTTCTAAAGCCCCAAAATGTCATCCAAAAATAGGAGAAAGTGAGAATTAAAGAAAGATAAGTAGATAACTAATATAGATAAAGCAAATCCTTACATATAAAAGTAAGAAAGATCTGCTGGGAGCTGTAATCACTGTCTATGTCAGCGTTTCCCAAGCAGGGAGCCTCCAGCTGTTGCAAAACTACAACTCATAGCATGCCCGGACAGCCAAAGGCTGTCTGGGCATGCTGGGAGTTGTAGTTTTGCAACAGCTAGGGGCACCCTGCTTGGGAAACACTGGTCTATGTAGAGGACAGGAGCTTCTTCAGGGTCCTGTACAGTACATGCTATGTCCTAAAAAGTAGCATGGAGTCGCCCTCACCTGGTGTCCAAAGGAGCAGCTAAACCTGGTACAGGTAAAGAGTACAGAACATGTAATGCCTCCCTGTACTGTAGGGGGCGCTACCAGACACCAGTCAGTGCATACACTTCAGTAATACAGGTAAAGAGTACAGAACATGTAATGCCTCCCTGTACTGTAGGGGGCGCTACCAGACATCAGTCAGTGCATACACTTCAGTAATACAGGTAAAGAGTACAGAACATGTAATACCTCCCTGTACTGTAGGGGGTGCTACCAGACACCAGTCAGTGCATACGCTTCAGTAATACAGGTGTTTTACCAGTAAATTGCCCATTCTGATTGGTCAATTCTTCCGGCCATTGACACGTTTCACAGATCTGGACTGTCTGTACATTGTATGTTGAGTCTGGTTTCAACTTACAATGGTCCAGAAAAGACCATTGTATGTTAAAGCTATTGTATGTTGAGGCCATTGTAAGTTGAGGGATCACTGTATGGGTTGAAATTTGTCCACACGTTTTGATACAGTTTAGTCAGGTTTTGAGGAATCCGTTTTTCATCAAAAACCTGATACGGGAACAGTATTGCACAAACGTGGTGTGAATGCAGCCTTATCGCAGTTATATACTTTGGTACCGCATCGGTCCCGATCAGACGCGGTATGAAGGAGCCTTTGGCAGAGGGTCCTGGGCTCTTACTGAGAGGGGGATTAGTGAAATAATTCGGCAGCGCTGTGATTGTAACCGGGGAAACGGCGCCGCATTCCAACGCAAGAACTCGTATTACTGAGGCGACCGGACTTTTCGCCAATATTCATTCCTTGTTTGTACAGGGGGGCGCGTTACTAAAGGCTTCGCCACTGTAGAAATGTCCAGAATCTGCTCCGGCCCGACGCGTTCTGAACCGTCGAGAGCAAAGAGGAGCCGCAGAGTGCACAGAGAGTGTTTGAGTTTCAGTGCATTCCTGGCGACACGGCGCCCCCGGCACCCACCCGCCCTCCCACAGGGCTTTGTGTGGCAGGACAAGTATGGCAGATACAATGGAGGCATTTGTTCTCACGTCAGCCCTCCCCCACCTGCACAAAGGGAATCGCCGTCTTGTCCTGACATGAGCCGAGAGACGAGATGACAACGGCTGAGAATGGTTTCTGTGGGTGCAGGAGGGAGCGAGGCGCCACCCTAACCCCAGACATCTCAGCGGGTGACACCTTGTGTGGGGTCACGTGACGCCGTGTATGTCAGGTGCGCACCTATGGCTGTGACCTCCGGGGTGACTGCAGGTATTCGCCCGCACAACAACCACAATACGATCTGCATTTACTTGGTGTTTTACTTCTCTTACGGCCGACGTCTTCTACATTATTACGTTTTTTCCATTTCTTTAATATTTTTCCTTTGCAAATCTTGTTTTGCTTTTTTCCTGAGGACCAGATGTAAAAATGTTATTTACAAAGCATAAAATATGACCGTAACATTGTATCAGTGCGGAAAAGTGAGGAGTCTGTAAAGTAAAGGTCCTGTACACGGCAGAAGAGACGAATAACACTTGGGGTACAGGACTCTTGGGGTTAGGGTTGCCACCCTGGTGGTATTTATCCAACCAATCCTTCAACCACCGGATTGTTGCACCATATGCTATACCAGTGTTTCCCAACCAGAGAGCCTCCAGCTGTTGCAAAACTATAACTCCAACCTTAGCACCTCCAGCTGTTGCAAAACTACAACTCCAACCAGAGCGCCTCCAGCTGTTGCAAAACTACAACTCCAACCAGAGCGCCTCCAGCTGTTGCAAAACTACAACTCCAACCAGAGCGCCTCCAGCTGTTGCAAAACTACAACTCCAACCATAGCACCTCCAGCTGTTGCAAAACTACAACTCCAACCATAGCACCTCCAGCTGTTGCAAAACTACAACTCCAACCATGGCGCCTCCAGCTGTTGCAAAACTACAACTCCAACCGTAGCACCTCCAGCTGTTGCAAAACTACAACTACAACCAGAGCGCCTCCAGCTGTTGCAGAACTACAACTCCAACCATGGCGCCTCCAGCTGTTGCAAAACTACAACTCCAACCGTAGCACCTCCAGCTGTTGCAAAACTACAACTCCAACCAGAGCGCCTCCAGCTGTTGCAAAACTACAACTCCCAACATGACCGGACAGCCGTTGGCTGTCCGGGCATGCTGGGAGTTGTCGTTTTGCAACAGCTGGAGGCACCCCAAGTTGGGAAACACTGACCTATACTATATACTACTATATAGTCTAACATACTGGGAGTTGCAGTTTTGCAACAGCTGGAGGCACCCCAAGTTGGGAAACACTGACCTATACTATGTACTACTATATAGTCTAACATACTGGGAGTTGTAGTTTTGCAACAGCTGGAGGCACCCCTGATTGGAAAACACTGACCTATACTAGATAAATACTACTATATAGTCCAACATGCTGGGAGTTTTAGTTTTGCAACAGCTGGAGGCACCCCTAGTTGGGAAACACTGACCTATACTATATAGTCTAACATACTGGGAGTTGTAGTTTTGCAACAGCTTGAGGCACCCCTGATTGGAAAACACTGACCTATACTAGATATTAATATATAGTCCAATAGTCCAACATGCTGGGAGTTTTAGTTTTGCAACAGCTGGAGGCACCCCTGATTGGAAAACACTGACCTATACTAGATACTACTATATAGTCCAACATGCTGGGAGTTGTAGTTTTCGTTTGGGGCAGCTGCTGAGCCATAGGCTGTATCAGGGCATGCTGGGAGTTGTAGTTTTCGTTTAGGGCAGCTGCTGAGCCACAGGCTGTATCAGGGCATGCTGGGAGTTGTAGTTTTCATTTGGGGCAGCTGCTGAGCCACAGGCTGTATCAGGGCATGCTGGGAGCTGTAGTTAGTAACTAACTGCAACTCCTGAATTTCATTTAAAAAAGCGATCAAAAAGTCCCATCAAAACAAAAATGGTTCTGTTAAAAATTACAGATTGGGGCGGAAAAAATGGCCCCTCATACAGGCCCCGTATACGGAGAAATAAAAAAGTTATGGGGGTCAGAGTAGGACAAAATTTCCCCCACATATGTGTGTCCTGTGATGTCACGCATATATAATTAATTATGCAAATTAGCATGGCCGGTAATTTTTTTAAATAAGAAAGGTGTCACCCTACTTGGGGTACGGGCTGGCTGGTATCTGTAGTGCAGCTGTGGTGACATTTGATCTTACTGGATTCTTACGTCTTCTCTATGACATGACGCTGCTGAGATGTCTGGCAGGGGACGGCCCTGTGTGTATAGCGCCTCCTACTGGTGCACTGACTCGTATCACACAGCATTGTTCCTATAATCCTGACTGCACAGGGTTAACCTGTCCATGTAATACACCTTCATATATATCAGAGACGCTGCCAGCCATTGTGCTCACATCCAAAGAATACAGGATTACGTCCCACATTGTGGGTGGAGAAGAGTCGCCTTATAATGCGGCAGATCCTCGCCCGATGCTTATAATAATACAGGGAAGATGGCAGCGGAGCCGGGCACAGTCCTGACAGGTCCTCACCCCTCTCTGCCCCGACTAATGTGACGCTCACTGTCCAGAGGTTGTCTAACAATCCCATACACCAGCTGTCTATAGGCTTATGATTAAGGGGTAACCCTCCTCCAAAACACGTCAAGCATTTTGTTTCTGCTGTGTTGTTTTAATGGATTCTTTTATAAATTATGGAACTTTTATGGGAGACCTCCGACTGAGCTCTGGATTTCTTCCTTCGAGTCTAACTCGCTGCGAGTATCCGGTGCGCTCTCCTATAGCTATGTTCATATGATGGAATTTCCGTGCAGAATTCCGCCTTAAAGTTCTGCTCAAAAATGATTTTTTACTTCACATTGAATGGAATTGGGGATTCTGCTGTCCCATTCACACGGCAGAATTTCCACATCGGAAATTCCGCAGCGGAAATGTCGAAATTCTGCGAATACATTGAACATGTCTTTAAAGGGGTACTCCAATGGAAAACATTTTGTTAAAATCAACTGGTGCCAGAAAGTTAAACATATTTTGTAAATTACTTCTATTAAAAAATCTTAATCCTTCCAGTACTTATCAGCTGCTGTATGCTCCACAGGAAGTTCTTTTCTTTTTGAATTTCCTTTCTGTCTGACCACAGTGCTCTCTGCTGACACCTTTGTCCATTTTAGGAACTGTCCAGAGTAGGAGAAAACCCCATAGCAAACCTCTCCTGCTCGGGACAGCACTGTTGTCAGACAGAAAGGAAATACAAAAAGGAAATAACTTCCTGTGGAGCATATAGCAGCTGATAAGTACTGGAAGGATTAAGATTTTTAAATAGAAGCGATTTACAAATACGTTTAACTTTCTGGCACCAGTTGATTAAAAAAAAAAAAAAAAAAAGGTTTTCCAGTGGAGCACCCCTTTAAATTTAGCAGAATTTCAGGTGGAAACCGATTAAACTTAAAAATAAACATAGATATATATATATATATACACACACTGTACAGAGAGGCCACTTAATTATATATATACACATACCCTGTACAGAGAGGGTGCTTGTCTCTAAATGATTTATCCGTATCCACACTGACGTGTTTCTGACCTCTGACCCTTCATGTCACCCGTTTATGGGCTCAGACCCCGGGGCCGCAGCAGAGTTGCAATAAAAGCCGAGTTATTACAGATCACACCCCGGGGCCCTATGCAGGAACAGATGGAAGGGCAGGGCTGTATCCCCCTCCCATAGTCCTCCCTGGATACACAGGTCCCTGCAAGGTCTATAGCTCACCTACCTATATGAGCAACCCCCGAAATACGTCTGCAGGTACAGCTGTCATCAGCAGGGTCACCTATTAATTTAGCAATACAGCAGCTCCCTGTATACATGCATATATAGCTGGCTCCAAACTGTGGACCTACAGATGTCACAAAACTAAAACCCCCAGCATGCCCGGACAGCCAATGGCTGTCCGGGCATGCTGGGGGTTGTAGTTTTGCAACAGCTGGAGGCACCCTGCTTGGGAAACACTGATCTGGATTGGTGGTGCCATATGAATAGAGCAGTGGTCTTCAAACTGTGGACCCCCAGATGTGTCAAAACTACAACTCCCAGCATGCCCGGACAGCCGTTGGCTCTCAAAGGTCACTTCTCCCAGAGGTTTGACGTCAGCGTGGGAGATACCGCCAGGTGTTTGTGCAGCGATCCGTCCTGCGCCTCCGTTAATCATTCACCTTTAAACAAGCAATAGACTCTCAAGGGGCGACTTATGTCATCCTGGGGCACTTCACTGAGCGCACAGCGATGGGCTCCACCACCTGCGGGACATGACGGATGGCGCATTGGACGCAGAGAACCTGTGTAACGGCCAACGCTCCTAGGTTGATGCTTTACCTGTTAATATATACACAGGTGCTAAGAGTTCTGCACTAGGTGTGAATACACAATATAACCGTGATCAACAACATGGCGCCCCGACCATCACAAGCTCTTCCTTCTGGTTTGGTTAGTGCAGAATAGAAGAGATAATTTGCATATTTTTATTCCCATGGTGCACGGACTGTTCTATTTGGACAGTCCGGATGTCGATGAAGAAGAAGAGGACTAGCACCACGCTACTTCCCCACCTCCCCACATGTTTTCTGAGTAGTTTGGCCCTGTGACCCTCCCCACCCCCATAGATCCCACACCCCTCCCCAGCCCCCATAGATACCACACCCCTCCCCACCCCCATAGATCACACACCCCTCCTCACCCCCATAGATCACACACCCCTCCTCACCCCCATAGATCACACACCCCTCCCCACCCCCATAGATCACACACCCCTCCCCACCCCCATAGATCACACACCCCTCCCCACCCCTATAGATCACACGCCTCCCTACCCCCATAGATCCCACACGCCTCCCCACCCCCATAGATCCCACACCCCTCCCCACCCCCATAGATCACACACCCCTCCCCACCCCCATAGATCACACACTCCTTCCCGATCACAGACTGTAATGTATTGAGTGTTGGATTGGAATGTTAGTGTAGCATGTGGTACGGTGTATAGCTTAGGGAACCTGTGCTGTACATTATACCGTCATGCTTTGTGTAATTGTTATTTATTGTATGACTTGTAATGACGACTGAATGATCAATAAAGCTCTTTCAATACCAACTAGTCGTTGTGCTCTCTGTTCTTTTTTGGCTAAGATCAAGTTCTGTTAGTGGACAGTGTGGAAGATCACCAAGACAGAATAAAGGACATTTTGGGTATGCAGGGGTGATCTGGGCCTCTTGATCTGGCAATAAGGTTTCGGATGGTGCAGAAGTGATGACCCCCCAGGGTGCCGTAACCAACTGGCAATAGGACCCCAATGAGTGAAATCCCTTTGCACTCGCTTCACTTTACCCTTTTGAGCTCTCACCTCTAACTTCCCCACCTTCTGGTTGCCGGTTGTTTCGAGGAATTTTTATAGGTCCGTCCAGATGTCAGGGACGAATTTCCCAGCGCACATCTGATTTATTTCATTACTGTATTGTCACTGGATCCACTTCTGCATATTTGTTTGTACACAAGGATTTTTCAGGGTCCGGTGCCCTTTAGGGATGTCCCTGCTGGAGGTCTAAGGGAGATACGTGTGACCATCAGGTCCTTCACCTCCTTCCAACCCCGAGTCCCACCTCACAGGTGCCCTCTGGCCCCAAGGGGAGTAGAAGGTTTGTGGGAGCCCCTTTTCTTGGCTTGTGATAGACCAAATCCTGGAGCACTTTTTCGCACTAGTGTACGCTGCATCAGCAAAAACAAGACAAGAACAAAACTGTACTGTGCTTCTTGGTGGACACCTGGGTGGGATCCAAGGTGGAACTAGGAGCAATTTTACTTCCTCCTAAACTTGAAGATGGGACATCGATCCTGGACCTATGCAGGTGCCTTTTGGCCTAGATGGGAAGGTTTAGGACAGTGGTCTTCAACCTGCGGACCTCCAGATGTTGCAAAACTACAACTCCCAGCATGCCCGGACAGCCGTTGGCTGTCCGGGTATGCTGGGAGTTGTAGCTTTACAACATCTGGAGGTCCGCAGGTGCGAGTCCACTGGTTTAGGAGAAGGGCCTGTGATAGACCACATCCTTTAGCTCTGGGGTGCGCTGCCTCAGCTCTTATTGGAGTTGTTCAGGGATCAGAGAAGGTCCTGTTTTTTCTGCTCCCCAGCGCTCACTTTTACTCTCTTCTCGGATCTATACCTCAGGAGGGGGCAGTTACGATCATCATGTGGGGGTGATGACCAGTATGTGCACAATGTTACCATGACATCGCCCACACATGATAATGGCGACTGCCTCCCGTCCTCTCTTGTTATAGATCCATTAGGAGGAGACGGTGAAAGTGAGCACCAGGGAGCAGAGACAACCCTTAAACTAATGGAGCGATGACTTATGTTCCTGTTTATTCCTCTGCTCTGTGTACCCGGTGTATTTTTCGGTGAGTGCCCCGCCGGTTATGTTGGCATTCTCCGGCCCTGCGCCCTCCCCTCGTCTCCATGTCATTTTTTCGTTCGCCGTTCCTATCTCTTCTATTCTCTCAGATGCAAATTACTTAAAGCCGCGTCCGTATCTGATTGGAGCTTATAGTAATGGGTAATTAGTCGTCTTAATTGGAACGTGTCAGGAGTCGCAGAGGATGAACGGATAATTCAGTCAGGGTTACGTATGATAACTGTAGGAATTAACCCTCTCCCTGCCCTATTAAGTTGCTGCATATACTGCCTTAGACCAGTGTTTTCCAACCAGTGTGCCTCCAGATGTTGCAAAACTACAACTCCCAGCATGCCTGGACAGCCTTAGGCAAGTGTTTCGTAACCAGTGTGCCTCCAGCTGTTGCAAAACTACAACTCCCAGCATGGCCAGACAGCCTTAGGCAAGTGTTTCGTAACCAGTGTGCCTCCAGCTGTTGCAAAACTACAACTCACTGCATACCCGGACATCCTTATTTCCCAGCCAGTGTCATTCCAGACGTTGCAAAACTACAACTCCCAGCATGCCCGGACAGCCTTAGGTCTGTTTTTTTTAACCAGTGTGCCTCCAGCTGTTGCAAAACTACAACTCCCAGCATGCCAGGACAGCCTTAGACCAGTGTTTCCCAACCCCGTGTGCCTCCAGCTGTTGCAAAACTACAACTCCCAGCATGCCAGGAAAGCTTTAGACCAGTGTTTCCCAACCCGTGCACCTCCAGCTGTTGCAAAACTACAACTCTCAGCATGCCAGGGCAGCCTTTGGCTGTCCGGGCATGCTAGGAGTTGTAGTTTTGCAACAGCTAGAGGTGCACTGGTTGGGAAACGCTGCATTAAAAGCTGCATCCTTCTGTCTCCTTTGCCATCCGTTTTTGCGCAAAAACACGTGACGGAGTTTCCCACAATTTCCTACAATTTTGCGCAATCTCATCCACCGAATGCGGGTTTTACCTGCACAGATCCGCAGCCTTTTCCGTCCCGTGTGAACTCTCCCCTAGCACTGCGCCCGCCGAGAGCCGCTCTCTCCATCACCGCGCCGTCTCTTTGCTCTCACGAAGGGGTTGAATTCTCCATTATCGTCGCAGGCAGCGCTCGCCCTTCATTAGTCTCTCGATCAATTCCCAGGGTTTAATGAAAGGGCACAGGAGCCATTGAGACTGGCGCTACGTGATTTAGCGGCAAATACGATGGCTGAATTTGTCGCCATCCGGAAAACTTATGTGAACAAACATCCCCGCAGTGCGTTACATGCGCCGCGCTTATTCTCTCTCTCTCTCTTTTTTTACCTCGTTTGAACTTCGGGGCCTTTAAGTAAAAATCTACTTTAGCGAGAAATTCTTATCGGCATAAATAACCTGGATTTTCGCAATTGTTCTCTCCGAACCGTTCACATGCATTTCAATAATTATATTTTCCTTTTATACTTTTTGCAGTCGGCGAGCTTTACATCTTTGATAAGAGGGAGAAAAAAAAGAAAAAAAACGGAATAAATCTGACAGGTACATACACATCATCGGCGCCGGGCTGGCAGCTCGCGTCCTCATTATGTTATGGGAAACGCTCCCCCCCCCCCCCAACTATAACGCCGCGCCATAAATCGACAAGCCCGGAGCGGCAGTATATATATGAAGGCATCACTCACCATCAGAGTGTAAGCTCTTAGGAATAGAAGTCTCTGCCCGGAAACGTTTGTCTGCTGCGCGGGGGGGGAGGATGTGACGGGAACTCGCGATGATTTAATTCTATTAATAAGAATGGCGCTCGGGGAACGCCGGACACTTTTTTTTCAGTCTTCTCTTCATATTCTGTAAATTTACGGAGCTCGGAGGCGGCGTCTGCCGACTCATATTTCCTCTATTCCCGCCGGTGGATGTCAAACAGAAGGGAATCGCGTAGCGTTTCCTAAAACGTATCTTACCTGAGGGTCTGCGCAACCGCGATGATTGGATCAATTAATTTTTCCGTAGTTAGGAGACGAGAGGCGTCGTAGAGAAATTTCACCCCTTAGAGAATATAGACTGAAATATATATATATATATATATATATATATATATATGCTGTGCTCTTCAGATGGGATGCAGGCGGAATTCCGCACGGAAAATGTGCCGTGCGGACATGGCCTTAAAGGAGTACTCCACCCCTAGACACCTTATCCCGGAGGTCCCACCGCAGGGAAACTCTCACGATCTCTGTTGCGGCACGGCATTCATCCGGTGCACAGAGCGAACTTCCATCCGTGCCTGATGACTAGCGATGAGGCCTTGCCCCCTAGTGACGTCCACCACGCCCCCTCCCATAGATTTTCATTGAGGGGCGTGGCCGTGACGTCACAAGCCTCCGATGCCGCAGCTGGCATTCTAAACAAACGCCAGGTGTTGCAGGTCCCACCGCTGATAGGAGATAAGATGTCTAGGGACAGAACAGCATATGTTTGCAATGGGGGTTTCCTTTTACTCTGGACAGTTCTTAAAATGGACAGAGATGTCAGCAGAGAGCACTGTGCTTGTGATGTCGGCAGAGAGCTCTGTGTTTCAAACGGAAAAGAATTTCCTCTGTAGTATTCAGCAGCTAATAAGTACTGGAAGGATTAAGATTTTTTAATAGAAGTAATTTACAAATCTATTTAACTTTCTGGCACCAGTTGATTTAAAAAAAAAAAAAAAAACTTTTTCACCGGAGTACCCCTTTAACAATGGGGATAGTAATTGGGTGGACGGGTGCGGCCCCTCTTGTCTGGATGGATACCGGTGGGGACTCATTTTGCCGTCGCTCCCCCCTCTCCCGTATATTTACTTCTTCCGGTATTTCTCTATTCCAGGTGTTTTCCTGGAGAGGCAGAAGCGGCGACGGTGCCCTGACTGTCGCTCCCCGGGGAGTCTGAGATGAAGCTTTTATTCGTCTGTTACATGTCACCAGCCGCCATCTTTACTCCTTATCGCCCGGCTCTATATTTAGCTGGCACACTGTAACGACACTCAGCGCCCCCAGCACTGAGCTGCTGTATCATCGTGATGTCCACCCACACACGGCTGTATGTAACTATGTGAACCCGAGCCTAGGGGTGACAACTGGGACCTGGTAGTCACCGACTATTCATGGATGTCCTGGGCCCGGCCTATGGGCTGTCACCCCTAAAATATACTGGGGTGGTGCAAGATCATGTGACTATAACCCCCATCATGGAACGTTGATGAATCTTATTATGGGATGTCCTCCAAGTACATTGTGCTGCTAAACGCATGGATCTACAATCTGTGATACTGTGCTGATGAAAAAGTGTATCTAAGCCTATTATGTGAGATACTGAGAGTCTAATGATCCTAATTCTACCATGTGATACTGACAGTCTTCTGAGTTATTGTATCTAAGTCTGTAGTGTGATACTGTCTGCTGAGACATGTATCTAAGCCTATCCTATGTGATACTGTGCTGATGAAAAAGTGTATCTAAGCTTAACATGTGAGATACTGAGACTCTGCAGATCCTCTGTATCTGTCATGTGAGATACTTTCTGCCATGTTGCTGTATCTAAGCCCGACATTTGTGATACTGTGCTGATGAGAAAGTGTATCTAAACCCATTGTGTGATACTGACATTCTACTGATCCTCTAATATCATGGGTTATCCTTTCTGCCGTGCCATTGTATCTAAGGCTGTCGTTTGTGATACTGTGCAGCAGAGATAGTGAGCGGCTTTGGCTTCGTATCTAATGTGTGTGATACTGTGCGGCTTTGACTTTGTATCTAATGTGTGTGATACTGTCTGCTGAGTCTTGTACCTAATTTTCCCCTTTGTTACTGACAGTCTGCTGAGCCATTGTGTCTAAGCCTGCCATGTGGTAATGTCTGCTGAGTTATGTATCTAAGCCTATCATCTGGGATACCTGTTGCTCAGACAGTGTGAATTTTAGCCAATGATGTAAAAATTCTAAGCCCAACCATGTATCTAATCTCTAATGTGTGATAATGTCTGATAAGCCACTTTTATTTAACTATGTCAGTGGTGATACTGTCTGCTGAGCTATGTATCTAAGCCTGCCATGTGTACTACAGTCTGCTTAGCTCTATTATCTGGGATACTTGCTGCTAAGACGAGTATCATAGCCAATAAAGTGTGATTCTAAACCCAAGCCATGTATCTAATCCGATTATGTGTGATGTCTGTTAGACATATCTAAGCTTATCAGGTGTGATACTATTTGCTGATATTGTGTATCTAAATCGAGACCAGATATTTGATGGGCCAGATAGGTTGACACACATTGTGTATCTAAGCCTATTGTGTGATACTCAAAGAGGCTCTTATCATTTGAACAATCAATAGTACAAGAGGATATAAGAAACTTTGTCATCTGTTTTATGAGATAAAAACTCTTCATTCTCCTGTTATGAAGCTTCTTTCCTTCCAACAATGCCTCATGTTGTGTATCTAAGCCTAGACCAGATCACTAATGGACCAGATATGATACCACATGTTGTGTATCTAAGCCTAGATCAGATCGCTAATGGACCAGATATGATGCCTCATGTTGTGTATCTAAGCCTAGACCAGATCCCTAATGGAGCAGATATGATGCCACATGTTGTGTATCTAAGCCTAGACCAGATCGCTAATGGATTAGATATGATGCCACATGTTGTGTATCTAAGCCTAGACCAAATCCCTAATGGACCAGATATGATGCCTCATGTTGTGTATCTAAGCCTAGACCAGATCGCTAATGGACCAGATATGATGCCACATGTTGTGTATCTAAGCCTAGACCAGATCGCTAATGGACCAGATATGATACCACATGTTGTGTATCTAAGCCTAGACCAGATCGCTAATGGACCAGATATGATGCCACATGTTGTGTATCTAAGCCTAGACCAGATCACTAATGGACTAATGATGCCACATGTTGTGTATCTAAGCCTAGACCAGATCGCTAATGGACCAGATATGATACCACATGTTGTGTATCTAAGCCTAGACCAGATCGCTAATGGACCAGATATGATGCCAAATGTTGTGTATCTAAGCCTAGACCAGATCGCTAATGGATTAGATATGATACCACATGTTGTGTATCTAAGCCTAGATCAGATCCCTAATGGACCAGATATGATGCCACATGTTGTTTATCTAAGCCTAGACCAGATCGCTAATGGACCAGATATGATACCACATGTTGTGTATCTAAGCCTAGACCAGATCGCTAATGGACCAGATATGATGCCACATGTTGTGTATCTAAGCCTAGACCAGATCGCTAATGGACCAGATATGATGCCACATGTTGTGTATCTAAGCCTAGACCAGATCACTAATGGACCAGATATGATGCCACATGTTGTGTATCTAAGCCTAGACCAGATCGCTAATGGACCAGATATGATGCCACCTGTTGTGTATCTAAGCCTAGACCAGATCGCTAATGGACCAGATATGATGCCACATGTTGTGTATCTAAGCCTAGACCAGATCGCTAATGGAGCAGATATGATGCCACATGTTGTGTATCTAAGCCTAGATCAGATTGCTAATGGACCAGATATGATACCACATGTTGTGTATCTAAGCCTAGACCAAATCCCTAATGGACCAGATATGATGCCACATGTTGTGTATCTAAGCCTAGATCAGATCGCTAATGGACCAGATATGATGCCACATGTTGTGTATCTAAGCCTAGACCAGATCCCTAATGGAGCAGATATGATGCCACATGTTGTGTATCTAAGCCTAGACCAGATCGCTAATGGACCAGATATGATACCACATGTTGTGTATCTAAGCCTAGACCAGATCGCTAATGGACCAGATATGATGCCACATGTTGTGTATCTAAGCCTAGACCAGATCGCTAATGGACCAGATATGATACCACATGTTGTGTATCTAAGCCTAGATCAGATCACTAATGGACCAGATATGATGCCACATGTTGTGTATCTAAGCCTAGACCAGATCGCTAATGGACCAGATATGATGCCACATGTTGTGTATCTAAGCCTAGACCAGATCGCTAATGGACCAGATATGATGCCACATGTTGTGTATCTAAGCCTAGACCAGATCGCTAATGGACCAGATATGATGCCACATGTTGTGTATCTAAGCCTAGATCAGATTGCTAATGGACCAGATATGATACCACATGTTGTGTATCTAAGCCTAGACCAAATCCCTAATGGACCAGATATGATGCCACATGTTGTGTATCTAAGCCTAGATCAGATCGCTAATGGACCAGATATGATGCCACATGTTGTGTATCTAAGCCTAGACCAGATCGCTAATGGATTAGATATGATGCCACATGTTGTGTATCTAAGCCTAGATCAGATCGCTAATGGACCAGATATGATGCCACATGTTGTGTATCTAAGCCTAGACCAGATCGCTAATGGATTAGATATGATGCCACATGTTGTGTATCTAAGCCTAGACCAGATCGCTAATGGACCAGATATGATGCCACATGTTGTGTATCTAAGCCTAGACCAGATCACTAATGGACCAGATATGATGCCACATGTTGTGTATCTAAGCCTAGACCAGATCGCTAATGGACCAGATATGATGCCACATGTTGTGTATCTAAGCCTAGACCAGATCGCTAATGGACCAGATATAATGCCACATGTTGTGTATCTAAGCCTAGACCAGATCGCTAATGGACCAGATATGATGCCACATGTTGTGTATCTAAGCCTAGATCAGATTGCTAATGGAACAGATATGATACCACATGTTGTGTATCTAAGCCTAGACCAAATCCCTAATGGACCAGATATGATGCCACATGTTGTGTATCTAAGCCTAGATCAGATCGCTAATGGACCAGATATGATGCCACATGTTGTGTATCTAAGCCTAGACCAGATCGCTAATGGATTAGATATGATGCCACATGTTGTGTATCTAAGCCTAGACCAGATCGCTAATGGATTAGATATGATGCCACATGTTGTGTATCTAAGCCTAGATCAGATCGCTAATGGACCAGATATGATGCCACATGTTGTGTATCTAAGCCTAGACCAGATCGCTAATGGATTAGATATGATGCCACATGTTGTGTATCTAAGCCTAGACCAGATCACTAATGGACCAGATATGATGCCACATGTTGTGTATCTAAGCCTAGACCAGATCGCTAATGGACCAGATATGATGCCACATGTTGTGTATCTAAGCCTAGACCAGATCGCTAATGGACCAGATATGATGCCACATGTTGTGTATCTAAGCCTAGACCAGATCGCTAATGGACCAGATATGATGCCACATGTTGTGTATCTAAGCCTAGATCAGATTGCTAATGGACCAGATATGATACCACATGTTGTGTATCTAAGCCTAGACTAAATCTCTAATGGACCAGATATGATGCCACATGTTGTGTATCTAAGCCTAGACCAGATCGCTAATGGACCAGATATGATGCCACATGTTGTGTATCTAAGCCTAGACCAGATCCCTAATGGAGCAGATATGATGCCATATGTTGTGTATCTAAGCCTAGACCAGATCCCTAATGGACCAGATATGATGCCACATGTTGTGTATCTAAGCCTAGATCAGATCGCTAATGGACCAGATATGATGCCACATGTTGTGTATCTAAGCCTAGACCAGATCGCTAATGGATTAGATATGATGCCACATGTTGTGTATCTAAGCCTAGACCAGATCGCTAATGGACCAGATATGATGCCACATGTTGTGTATCTAAGCCTAGACCAGATCGCTAATGGACCAGATATGATGCCACATGTTGTGTATCTAAGCCTAGACCAGATCGCTAATGGATTAGATATGATGCCTCATGTTGTGTATCTAAGCCTAGACCAGATCCCTAATGGACCAGATATGATGCCACATGTTGTGTATCTAAGCCTAAACCAGATCGCTAATGGACCAGATATGATGCCACATGTTGTGTATCTAAGCCTAGACCAGATCACTAATGGACCAGATATGATGCCACATGTTGTGTATCTAAGCCTAGAGCAGATCGCTAATGGACCAGATATGATGCCACATGTTGTGTATCTAAGCCTAGACCAGATCGCTAATGGACCAGATATGATGCCACATGTTGTGTATCTAAGCCTAGACCAGATCACTAATTGACCAGATATGATGCCACATGTTGTGTATCTAAGCCTAGACCAGATCGCTAATGGAGCAGATATGATGCCACATGTTGTGTATCTAAGCCTAGACCAGATCGCTAATGGAGCAGATATGATGCCACATGTTGTGTATCTAAGCCTCTATTGTGACAACCTCCCTCCATCCAGCCCATGGTGATTGGTAGCTCTGAGCCGCTGATACTTTGTATCTCTTCCATAGCGGCTGATACATTGTACAGAACTCCAGCAGTGACGGTCATGAATCATAGGGGCCCAGGAGCCGGCAGGTGGGGGACGATACGTATGGGCTCCGTATAAATAGCTCCAGGAGCCGGCAGGTGGGGGACGATACGTATGGGCTCCGTATAAATAGCCCCAGGAGCCGGCAGGTGGGGGATGATACATATGGGCTCCGTATAAATAGCTCCAGGAGCCGGCAGGTGGGGGACGATACGTATGGGCTCCGTATAAATAGCTCCAGGAGCCGGCAGGTGGGGGATGATACGTATGGGCTCCGTATAAATAGCCCCAGGAGCCGGCAGGTGGGGGACGATACGTATGGGCTCCGTATAAATAGCCCCAGGAGCCGGCAGGTGGGGGACGATACGTATGGGCTCCGTATAAATAGCCCCAGGAGCCGGCAGGTGGGGACGATACGTATGGGCTCCGTATAAATAGCCCCAGGATCGGCAGGTGGGGGACGATACATATGGGCTCCGTATAAATAGCTCCAGGATCGGCAGGTGGGGACGATACATATGGGCTCCGTATAAATAGCCCCAGGAGCCGGCAGGTGGGGGACGATACGTATGGGCTCCGTATAAATAGCTTCAGGAGCCGGCAGGTGGGGGACGATACGTATGGGCTCCGTATAAATAGCCCCAGGAGCCGGCAGGTGGGGACGATACGTATGGGCTCCGTATAAATAGCTCCAGGATCGGGAGGTGGGGGACGATACGTATGGGCTCCATATAAATAGCTCCAGGATCGGCAGGTGGGGGACGATACATATGGGCTCCGTATAAATAGCCCCAGGATCGGCAGGTGGGGGACGATACGTATGGGCTCCGTATAAATAGCCCCAGGAGCCGGCAGGTGGGGGACGATACGTATGGGCTCCGTATAAATAGCCCCAGGAGCCGGCAGGTGGGGGACGATACGTATGGGCTCCGTATAAATAGCCCCAGGATCAGCAGGTGGGGGACGATACGTATGGGCTCCGTATAAATAGCTCCAGGATCGGCAGGTGGGGGACGATACATATGGGCTCCGTATAAATAGCTCCAGGAGCCGGCAGGTGGGGGACGATACATATGGGCTCCGTATAAATAGCCCCAGGAGCCGGCAGGTGGGGGACGATACGTATGGGCTCCGTATAAATAGCTCCAGGAGCCGGCAGGTGGGGGACGATACGTATGGGCTCCGTATAAATAGCCCCAGGAGCCAGCAGGTGGGGGACGATACGTATGGGCTCCGTATAAATAGCTCCAGGAGCCGGCAGGTGGGGGACGATACGTATGGGCTCCGTATAAATAGCCCCAGGAGCCGGCAGGTGGGGGACGATACGTATGGGCTCCGTATAAATAGCCCCAGGATCGGCAGGTGGGGGATGATACGTATGGGCTCCGTATAAATAGCTCCAGGATCGGCAGGTGGGGGACGATACGTATGGGCTCCGTATAAATAGCTCCAGGATCGGCAGGAGGGGGACGATACGTATGGGCTCCGTATAAATAGCTCCAGGATCGGCAGGTGGGGGACGATACGTATGGGCTCCGTATAAATAGCCCCAGGATCGGCACCTATAAATAATCCCTGATATCTCCCACCCCCTCACATTAGAGTCATTGTGCGTCCGGTCGGGATCCATGGTCCTCGCTTGGTATAATGTTCCATATGGGGCCAATCTGGGGTTGATGGATGTGCGGCCGGACAACGGTTTTTGCGGCGCTCCTGCTCTCTAAGGTCCCCTTGTTGCTGTTTAGTATTCTGGGGAGCGTCCGCGGCTCGGGCCTTGTTTAATCAGCCCGGTTGTGATTGCTTCCTTGTATCCATGGGTCTCATCTTGAATTCAGTATTTTGCATTACAAATCCGCTCTCCGGAGACCGCCAGGATTTATCGTTCCATCTGCCATGCCTTGTTACAGCAGGTTGCTTTGCTTTTTTTTTTGTACCCCCTTTCTGTTTTTGAAAGAGAGCTGTATACAGGTGGCATATACCCCTCAGGCCTGGAGATGTGTTGTAGATGGGCGACCCTGTAACCAGCATTCATGATATGTCACTATAGATCAGATTGTCGGCATCGTTCTCTTTGTGCCTATTTAATATTGGAGGGGCAGAGAAATGCCTTAAGGATGAGGCGGCTAAGTGTTCTGCCTATGGCACAGCGGGCATAAAGCCAACAGTGGAGGAACAGGGAATGAGATTACGCTGAGGCCCGTAATGTCTCTCCTCAGCTGATCTTATTCTGTGTAAATGTAAAAAGATGACTCCTCTGTCTCCTCCTCCAGACTCCTCTGTCTCCTCCTCCAGACTCCTCTGTCTCCTCCTCCAGACTCCTCTGTCTCCTCCTCCAGACTCCTCTGTCTCCTCCTCCAGACTCCTCTGTCTCCTCCTCCAGAATCCTCTGTCTCCTCCTCCAGAATCCTCTGTTCCCTCCTCCCAGACTCCTCTGTCTCCTCCTCCAGACTCTTCTGTTCCTTCCTCCCAGACCCCTCTGTCTCCTCCTCCAGACTCCTCTGTCTCCTCCTCCAGACTCCTAAGTTCCCTCCTTCCAGACTTCTCTGTCTCCTCCCTTCAGACTCCTCTGTACCCTCCTCCCAGACTCCTCTTTCCTCCTCCAGACTCCTCTGTTCCCTCCTCCCAGACTCCTCTGTCTCCTCCCTTCAGACTCCCCTGAGGATATATTTAAGGCCTGCTGGTGTTACGCCGAGCGCTCCGGGTCCCTGCTCCTCCCGGGAGCGCTCGCAGCGTTCTCCTCTCTGCAGCGCCCCGGTCAGACCCGCTGACCGGGAGCGCTTCACTGTCTCTGCCGACGGCGATGCGATCCGCGTAGCGGGACGCGCCCGCTCGCAGGTCGCATCCTAATCCACTCACCTGTCCCGTTCCCCGGCTGTCTCGTCCCAGCGCGCGCAGCCCCACTCTCTAGGGCGCGCGCGTGCCGGCTCTCTGAGATTTAAAGGGCCAGTGCACCACTAATTGGTGCCTGGCCCAATCAGTGTCTATCACTCCAGCGTTATAAAAACCCACTTCCCCTTCCTGTCCCTGCCGGATATTGTTGCCTTAGTGCCCTGAGAAAGCGTTTAGTGTTCCCAAGCCTGTGTACCCAGACCTTCTGCTGTTGCCCTTGACTACGACTCCTGCTGCCTGCCCTGACCTTCTGCTACGTCCGACCTTGCTCTTGCCTTGTCCCTGTGTACCGCTCCTGTCTCAGCTGTCAGTGGGGTTGAGTCACTATCGGGTGGAACGACCTGGGGGTTACCTGCCGCTGCAAGTCCATCCCGCTTTGCGGCGGGCTCTGGTGAAAACCAGTAACCCCTTAGATTCCGTTCCCCTGGTACGGCCCACGATATCACCCCACTGACACAGAGGATCCACCTCCAGTGTCCTCGCTGCATACCAGTCCGGATCCTGACAGCTGGCATGTTTCCCCACATTAGAATAATGCATATGACCACCTTCAGCCTATGTGGATGCAATGAACCCCTGAAGAGTCTGTTCTGTTCTTAGTTAATATATTCTGCAAAGGGCTCATGTGTTCCCCATAGATGATGCACACGAGAACATGGACAGTGATATTGGGGCGTCCAGTGTCAGTCAGCAGCTGATAGGCCCTGAATTGTTTCTCTGCTGTTAGTTGTCTCTTCCTCTATGTTCTTCTCTGGTTGGAATGGAACAGGGAGCAGTGTGATATTTCCACCATCTTGGCCACATACGTGTTCCTGTGCGGGAGCTCCGGTGATGGGTTATGTTACGTGTCCCTGTGCGGTAGCTCCGGTGATGGGTTATGGTACGTGTTCCTGTGCGGTCGCCCTGGTGATGGGTTATGGTACGTGTTCCTGTGCGGTCGCTTCGGTGATGGGTTATGGTACGTGTTCCTGTGCGGTAGCTCCGGTGATGGGTTATGGTACATGTTCCTGTGCGGTAGCTCCAGTGATGGGTTATGTTACGTGTTCCTGTGCGGTAGCTCCGGTGATGGGTTATGTTACGTGTTCCTGTGCGGTAGCTCCGGTGATGGGTTATGTTACGTGTTCCTGTGCGGTAGCTCCGGTGATGGGTTATGGTACGTGTTCCTGTGCGGTCGCCCTGGTGATGGGTTATGGTACGTGTTCCTGTGCGGTCGCTCCGGTGATGGGTTATGGTACGTGTCCCTGTGCGGTAGCTCCGGTGATGGGTTATGGTACGTGTTCCTGTGCGGTCGCTTCGGTGATGGGTTATGGTACGTGTTCCTGTGCGGTAGCTCCAGTGATGGGTTATGTTACGTGTTCCTGTGCGGTAGCTCCGGTGATGGGTTATGGTACGTGTTCCTGTGCGGTCGCCCTGGTGATGGGTTATGGTACGTGTTCCTGTGCGGTCGCTTCGGTGATGGGTTATGGTACATGTTCCTGTGCGGTAGCTCCGGTGATGGGTTATGTTACGTGTTCCTGTGCGGTAGCTCTGGTGATGGGTTATGTTACGTGTTCCTGTGCGGTAGCTCCGGTGATGGGTTATGTTACGTGTTCCTGTGCGGTAGCTCCGGTGATGGGTTATGGTACGTGTTCCTGTGCGGTCGCCCTGGTGATGGGTTATGGTACGTGTTCCTGTGCGGTCGCTCCGGTGATGGGTTATGGTACGTGTCCCTGTGCGGTAGCTCCGGTGATGGGTTATGGTACGTGTTCCTGTGCGGTCGCTTCGGTGATGGGTTATGGTACGTGTTCCTGTGCGGTAGCTCCGGTGATGGGTTATGTTACGTGTTCCTGTGCGGTAGCTCCGGTGATGGGTTATGGTACGTGTTCCTGTGCGGTCGCCCTGGTGATGGGTTATGGTACGTGTTCCTGTGCGGTCGCTTCGGTGATGGGTTATGGTACATGTTCCTGTGCGGTAGCTCCGGTGATGGGTTATGGTACGTGTTCCTGTGCGGTAGCTCCGGTGATGGGTTATGTTACGTGTTCCTGTGCGGTAGCTCCGGTGATGGGTTATGTTACGTGTTCCTGTGCGGTAGCTCCGGTGGTGGGTTATGGTACGTGTTCCTGTGCGGTAGCTCCGGTGATGGGTTATGGTACGTGTTCCTGTGCGGTAGCTCCGGTGATGGGTTATGTTACGTGTTCCTGTGCGGTAGCTCCGGTGATGGGTTATGTTACGTGTTCCTGTGCGGTAGCTCCGGTGATGGGTTATGTTACGTGTTCCTGTGCGGTAGCTCCGGTGATGGGTTATGGTACGTGTTCCTGTGCGGTCGCTCCGGTGATGGGTTATGGTACGTGTCCCTGTGCGGTAGCTCCGGTGATGGGTTATGGTACGTGTTCCTGTGCGGTCGCTTCGATGATGGGTTATGGTACGTGTTCCTGTGCGGTAGCTCCGGTGATGGGTTATGGTACGTGTTCCTGTGCGGTAGCTCCGGTGATGGGTTATGGTACGTGTTCCTGTGCGGTAGCTCTGGTGATGGGTTATGGTACGTGTTCCTGTGCGGTCGCTTCGGTGATGGGTTATGGTACGTGTTCCTGTGCAGTCGCTTCGGTGATGGGTTATGGTACGTGTTCCTGTGCAGTCGCTTCGGTGATGGGTTATGGTACGTGTCCCTGTGCGGTCGCTTCGGTGATGGGTTATGGTACGTGTTCCTGTGCGGTCGCTTCGGTGATGGGTTATGGTACGTGTTCCTGTGCAGTCGCTTCGGTGATGGGTTATGGTACGTGTCCCTGTGCGGTCGCTTCGGTGATGGGTTATGGTACGTGTTCCTGTGCAGTCGCTTCGGTGATGGGTTATGGTACGTGTTCCTGTGCAGTCGCTTCGGTGATGGGTTATGGTACGTGTTCCTGTGCAGTCGCTTCGGTGATGGGTTATGGTAGGTGGTTTTAGTCGGCCCCTCCGGATTACCTCTTCCAGGCCTTTCTTCCATCTGTACGTGTTCGCTCTGTGTCTGGAGGCCGGGGCTCAGTCTGCAGGGACACAATGTTTGGGTGCTGGGCACGTTCCCAGATGTAGCTGGCAGCGACTCAAATCCACTTTTACAGATTACAAAAAATGTTATTTCTGAAATGCCGAGCTATATATAGGGGCAGGAAGAGTTCAGTGATGTCAGAGGGAAAGTGGAGCCCGGGGGGACAGACGTCCTGACCTTTGGGGACAGCTGACCCTGTGTTTCTCCATAGTGATCCCGGGTACAATGGGCTCTTGTGGCGGTTTATCTATTCGATTATATAGAACATTATCCATTCATTGTGGATTGTAGGTCTGAGGCTGACGGGAACCGTAAGATAAAATGAGGGGGAATATTATTATACCATAATACCATTGGGGGTGAAAACAAAAACATCCCCCATTGGAACCGCTATCAGCGCTGCCACCGCTGCAGAGACGCCCAGTAGATGCCACCGTACACTGCAGCCAATCATTGGCCTTAGCTGTCATGACCCATTTTAACAGTTTTTGCTTTAAATTGTATTTTTTTTTTTTTTTTTTTTTATAAATTGTGCTGCACCTATTAAGACTGTGGGGGGCAGTAAGGATCCTCCTCCAGACTCCTCTGACCTTCCCTCTGGACTCCTTTGTCCAATCCTGCAGACTCCTGTGGACTCCCTTTGCTGTCTGGGCATGCTGGGAGTTGTAGTTTTGCAACAGCTGGAGGCACCCTGGTTGACAAACACTTGCAATGGTAGTAAAACACTCCGATAGCAATACAACAAGTGGGCAGTGTCTCGTACGGTCTCTGTACCTGTAGGGAGAGGATATATACACAGTATATACACATTCACCCCCTCCCAGGCTCCTGTGTCCCCTATTACTGCAGGATGTTAGGGGTCGCTGTAGATAGTGAGTCACTTAGTCTAATCCCTTTGCAGCGAGTCCTTTGTATTGGGAATGTTGTGTTTACTACGAAAGGATGTTTTGATGAATTATAGATGTTGATAAAGGACGCACTCTTCTCTATTCACTTCCTGCGCTCTCTGCAGCCATAGAATATTCTTTGTATCTGCTGCAACAATGTATCTGGTGCACGAGAAATGGCAGCAGAGCTGAAGGGGATATCATTGTATGAGGATAAAGGGAGCGCAATCCCTGCCACGACACCCAGCACTGCAAGCGGGGCTGAACATACTGCTGGGAGCCGCAGCCAGCTGGAGCGGGCCGGGTGTGAACGAGGCTCAATACTCTGCACCCTCCTGGGCCCTTCACTCAGGTCTGTTCAGAAAGCGTTTACATCAAGACAGATGAGGCGATGAAGATATTGTGTGAGCTGAGACGTGAGAAGCCACTTTATAGGAGATGTAACCTATCCTGGCCTCATCCTGTCCGAACGATGCAGACAGGGCCCGGAGCTAAAATAAGATAATGGGGCCTTCTTCTCAATGCTATAGAACAGGATCCAGATATTGGTTCATACGTTCCTCCTGTAGAAGACGGTGTGAACCAAAATCCTACATATTTTCATAGGAATGTTATATGTTATAACCATTGACACCTGTGACATGAAAATAATTATTCTGGTATATAAAATCAATAGTTTACAATAGAAAGGAAAATTCTAAATATTTAATTAATTATTTGCAGTATATTCCCTTATAATGCCCTTCATATATGCTTTTCTCCCTATCTACAGCCTATTTTAGCTGCCCTCCATATATGCTCTCCTCCCTTTCTACAGCCTTTGTGAGCTGCCCTCCATGTATGCTCTCCTCCCTATCTACAGCCTATGTGATCTGCCCTCCATCTATGCTCTCTTCCCTATCTACAGCCTATTTGAGCTGCCCTCCATATATGGTCTCCTCCCTTTCTACAGCATATTTAAGCTTTCCTTCATATATACTCTCCTCCCTATCTACAGCCTGTGTGAGCTGTCCTCCATGTATGCTCTCCTCCCTATCTACAGCCGATTTGAGCTGCCCTCCATGTATGCTCTCCTCCCTATCTACAGCCTGTGTGATCTGTTCTCAGTGTATGCTCTCCTCCCTATATACAGCCTTTGTGAGCTGCCCTCCATATATGTACAGCCTTTGTTAGCTGCCCTCCATGTATGCTTTCCTCCCTATCTACAGCCTTTGTGAGCTGCCTTCCATGTATGCTCTCCCCTCTATATAAAGCCTATGTGATCTGCCCTCCATGTATGACCTTCTCCCTATCTACAGCCTGTGTGAGCTGTCCATGTATGCTCTCCTCTGTATCTACAGCCTGTGTGAGCTGCCCTCCATGTATGCTCTCCTCTCTATCTACAATCTGTGTGAATTGCCCTCCATGTATGCTCTCCTACCTATCTACAGCCTGTGTGAGCTGCCTTCCATATATGCTCTCCTCCTTATCTACAGCCTGTGTGAGCTGTCCTACATGTATGCTCTCCTCCCTATCTGCAACCTGTGTGAGTTGTCCTCCATGTATGCTCTCCTCCCTATCTACAGCCTGTGTGAGCTGTCCTCCATTTATGATCTCCTCCCTATCTACAGCCTGTGTGAGCTGCCTTCCATATATGCTCTCCTCCCTATCTACAACCTGTGTGAGCTGTCCTACATGTATGCTCTCTTCCCTATCTTCAATATGTGTGAGCTGTCCTCCATGTATGCTCTCCTACCTATCTACAGCCTGTGTGAGCTGTCCTCCATGTATGCTCTCCTCCCTATATACAGCCTTTGTGAGCTGCCTTCTATGTATGCGTTACTCCCTATCTCTGGGAGTTATCCCCATGTATGTTTTGCTCCCTATCTACAGCCTGTGTGAGCTGCCTTCTATGTATGCGTTACTCCCTATCTCTGGGAGTTATCCCCATGTATGTTTTGCTCCCTATCTACAGCCTGTGTGTGCTGTGAGCACCCATTGCCATCAAATAGAAAAACTCTTTGTAGACCCCATTTTACGTCCCTTCCATTCCTGGTGCAATTTCAGAAATTTCTTGCAGTTTTGTTCCGGTCAGCAGTTCCTCCCGGGTGGAGACGTTCTCTGTGCTCATGAAGGTTCCTCCTCAGGGGGATCCAAGGGGGATCTTCATTTATGGACTTTGCTCATAACATGAATCATAGTTCCCCGATTCCTGGAGGAAATCCTTAACTTTCTGCACAATTCTGGAAGGAGAGAGAAAACTGCTAAGAAAAGATTTATATGCTGAGTGTATCAGTAATATCTGTTTTTATCTATCTCATATCTATCTATCTCATATCTATCTATCTATCTCATATCTATCTATATATCTATATAGCTTTCTTCTCAGTATTACATGGTTTTCCTTCTTCTCCTCAGTATTATATGGTTGCTCTCCTTCTTCCTCTCAGTATTACATGGTTTGCCTCCTTCTTCTGCTCAGTATTACATGGTTGCCCTCCTTCTTCCCCTCAGTATTACATGGTTGCCCCCCTTCTTTTCCTCAGTATTATATGGTTGCCCTTCTTCTTCTCCTCAGTATTATATGGTTGCTCTCCTTCTTCTCCTCAGTATTACATGGTTGCCCTCCTTCTTCTCCTCAGTATTACATGGTTGCTCTCCATCTTCTCCTCAGTATTATATGGTTGCTCTCCTTCTTCTCCTCAGTATTACATGGTTGCCCTCCTTCTTCTCCTCAGTATTATATGGTTGCTCTCCTTCTTCTCCTCAGTATTACATGGTTGCCCTCCTTCTTCCCCTAAGTATTATATGGTTGCTCTCCTTCTTCCCCTCAGTATTACATGGTTGCACTCCTTCCTCTCCTCAGTATTATATGGTTGCTCTCCTTCTTCTCCTCCTCAGTATTATATGGTTGCTCTCCTTCTCCTCAGTATTACATGGTTGCTCTCCTTCTTCTCCTCAGTATTATATGGTTGCTCTCCTTCTCCTCAGTATTACATGGTTGCTCTCCTTCTTCTCGTCAGTATTACATGGTGGCCTTCCTTCTTCTCCTCAGTATTATATGGTTGCTCTCCTTCTTCTCCTCAGTATTACATGGTTGCTCTCCTTCTTCTCCTCAGTATTACATGGTGGCCTTCCTTCTTCTCCTCAGTATTATATGGTTGCTCTCCTTCTTCTCCTCAGTATTACATGGTTGCTCTCCTTCTTCTCCTCAGCATTACATGGTTGCTCTCCTTCTTCTCCTCAGTATTACATGGTGGCCTTCCTTCTTCTCCTCAGTATTTTATGGTTGCTCTCCTTCTTCTTCTCAGTATTACGTGGTTGTCCTCCTTCTTCTCCTCAGTATTATATGGTTGCTCTCCTTCTTCTTCTCAGTATTACATGGTTGTTGTCCTCCTTCTACTCCTCAGTATTATATGGTTGCTCTCCTTCTTCTCCTCAGTATTGCATGGTGGCCTTCCTTCTTCTCCTCAGTATTATATGGTTGCTCTCCTTCTTCTCCTCAGTATTACATGGTGGCCTTCCTTCTTCTCCTCAGTATTATATGGTTACTCTCCTTCTTCTCCTCAGTATTTTATGGTTGCTCTCCTTCTTCTTCTCAGTATTACGTGGTTGTCCTCCTTCTACTCCTCAGTATTATATGGTTGCTCTCCTTCTCCTCAGTATTATATGGTTGCTCTCCTTCTTCTTCTCAGTATTACGTGGTTGTCCTCCTTCTACTCCTCAGTATTATATGGTTGCTCTCCTTCTCCTCAGTATTATATGGTTGCTCTCCTTCTTCTTCTTAGTATTACGTGGTTGTCCTCCTTCTACTCCTCAGTATTATATGGTTGCTCTCCTTCTCCTCAGTATTATATGGTTGCTCTCCTTCTTCTTCTCAGTATTACATGGTTGTCCTCCTTCTTCTCCTCAGTATTATACGGTTGCTCTCCTTCTTCTTCTCAGTATTATATGGTTGCTCTCCTTCTCCTCAGTATTATATGGTTGTCCTCCTTCTTCTCCTCAGTATTACATGGTGGCCTTCCTTCTTCTCCTCAGTATTATATGGTTGCTCTCCTTCTTCTCCTCAGTATTACATGGTGGCCTTCCTTCTTCTCCTCAGTATTATATGGTTGCTCTCCTTCTTCCCCTCAGTATTACATGGTGGCCTTCCTTCTTCTCCTCAGTATTATATGGTTGCTCTCCTTCTCCTCAGTATTATATGGTTGCTCTCCTTCTCCTCAGTATTACATGGTGGCCTTCCTTCTTCTCCTCAGTATTATACGGTTGCTCTCCTTCTTCTTCTCAGTATTACATGGTTGTCCTCCTTCTACTCCTCAGTATTAGCTGGTTGCTTTCTTTCTCCTCCTCAGTAGTGGATTGTTGCCCTCCTTCTCCACCGCATGTATGTTCCCATGACCCGGTGTGCGGAGGACATGTGGGGTTCCTCTTCCTCTGCTCGTACAGTTTCGGCTCCTTAGTCATGACCTTGCTGCAGACACACAGTTGACTTGTCGCTTTGCTGAATGTGACATTTTTTTGCCGTCAGGGTTTTTCTCATGAACATAGCATTTATTTCCCATAAAGCTCCTCGGCTGCAATGATTCATGGGAGCAGCAGGCAGATTTTTAACCGGCGGGCAAATAAGTTCCAGCGGAGCGTGCGCTGGGGCACCAGTCCCTTCATGGTGTCTGCGGGCAGCGCTGGGAATCCCACCAGTCACTCACTGCCAAGCCCCCTGTCTCCCTGCAGCATACATGTCATGTGACCATTTCTCAGATTCCTTATAACATTTACTGTCTACTCTGACATCTGCAGTCACAGGGGTCCTCAGTATTACAGTGGGGGTCTAAGTACCAGAACCTGCAATGGGCATTGTGCTTGGCATTCTACAGCATTTCCCATAAGGTGGGCACACAGTATAGCCCCCCCAATAACCATACGAAACAACCCAATACAGCAGTGGACTCCTAACTAGTGTTGCTCGCGAATATTCGTTTTTTTTCTTTTTGTTTTTCACAGTACACATCGCAGTGATCATCCTTCTCTGCTTCCAGCTTGTGTGGTGTAAAGAAGGCTCTAATGCTACTGTGTGAGACTGGTGCGCGAATTTTCACGTATGTTAATATTTGTATATGTAAATTTTCGCATATGTTAATTTTCGCACACGCGAATATTCGTGTATGCGAAAATAAAACGAGGATATTACGAATATGCGAACATTCGCGAATATATGACGAATATTCGTCCATATATTCGCGAATATTCGCGAATTCTAATATGGCCTATGCCGCTCAACACTACTCCTAACCTTCAGATGTTGCAAAACTACAGTTCCACAGTTTTGCACACTTGTGGAGAAACACTGTTCTATAGCTGCATTGTTTGCCCTTCTAGGATGCAGTTGATTAGTATATGGCGGAGCCTCCACAGTTGGATAGTTTGTTTACTATTACTGTATTTTATACTCTGTATACTGTATTTTATACTCTGTATACTGTATTTTATACTCTGTATACTGTATTTTATACTTTGTATACTGTATTTTATACTTTGTATACTATTACTATATTTTATACTTTGTACTGTATTTTATACTCTGTATACTATTACTATATTTTATACTTTGTATACTGTATTTTATACTCTGTATACTGTATTTTATACTTTGTATACTGTATTTTATACTCTGTATACTGTATTTTATACTCTGGATAATGTATTTTATACTCTGTATACTGTATTTTATACTTTGTATACTATTACTATATTTTATACTTTGTACTGTATTTTATACTCTGTATACTGTATTTTATACTTTGTATACTGTATTTTATACTCTGTATACTGTATTTTATACTTTGTATACTGTATTTTATACTCTGTATACTATATTTTATACTCTGTATACTGTATTTTATACTCTGTATACTGTATTTTATACTTTGTATACTGTATTTTATACTCTGTATACTATATTTTATACTCTGTATACTGTATTTTATACTCTGTATACTGTATTTTATACTTTGTATACTGTATTTTATACTCTGTATACTGTATTTTATACTTTGTATACTGTATTTTATACTTTGTATACTATTACTCTATTTTATACTTTGTTTACTATATTTTATACTTTGTATACTGTATTTTATACTTTGTACTATATTTTATACTTTGTATACTGTATTTTATACTCTGTATACTGTATTTTATACTCTGTATACTGTATTTTATACTTTGTATACTGTATTTTATACTCTGTATACTGTATTTTATACTTTGTATACTGTATTTTATACTTTGTATACTATTACTCTATTTTATACTTTGTTTACTATATTTTATACTTTGTTTACTATATTTTATACTCTGGATACTGTATTTTATACTTTGGACTATATTTTATACTTTGTATACTGTATTTTATACTCTGTGTCTATCGGGTCCGGGACAAAACCTTCATTAATAGGAAGAATGTGCGAAAGCGAAGAACCTGCAGCCGGAGCCTCTAACAAGCAAATCTTAAGCCGCCTGCCTGGTATTAGCGGTGCCTGGCACTACCCAATTGGCCGCCTCAGTAATCCGGCGCGGGGATTTCACAGAGCTCTCAGTCACTTGGCCTTTGTTGTGTTTCCAGAGTCTTTTTTTTTGTGCTAAAACCTCAGTTCTGCTGACTGCAAGTGGCTGGCAAGACGAGCGACCCCCCCCCCCCCCCCTGCTTCTCTCTCTGGCATAAGAAGGGGATTTAAGGTGTTCACCTCCGTGCTGGGGTCGAGAGGGCGACAAAATGTATTTCTCCCCAAATCGCTGTTATCGCCCCACGTATTCTGTATGGTTACAGAGAAATAGAAGAGCGCCATCAAAATGCCAACTTTTCTAATTCTTAACATCATTAAAAGAGAAAACAAAGACCTTTTCCTCCATAAACAGCGCCACCCCAGTCCTCAGGTTGTCTATGGTATTGCAGCTTAGTTCCATTGAAGTGAATGGAGCCAAGTTTTAATACCACTTACAACCTGAAGACAAGAGGGGCGCTGTTTATAAAATAAATTAGCTTTTTTTCTATTCCTGGATTACACCTTTAAGGTTGCTGCCTGGATGTTAGTTACTGCAGCGCTTCTATTTGTTTTATATTGGTTACTGCAGAGCTTCTTAGTTGGTTACTGCAGCACTTCTTTGTGTTTAATATTGTTTACTGCAGTGTTTCTTTGTGTTGGTTACTGCAGCGCTTCTTTGTGTTTTATGTTGGTTACTGCAGCGCCTCTTTTTGTTTTATATTGTTTACTGCAGTGTTTCTTTGTGTTGGTTACTGCAGCGCTTCTTTGGGTTTTATGTTAGTTACTGCAGCACTTCTTTGTGTTTTATGTCAGTTACTGCAGCGCTTCTTTGTGCTTTATGTTGGTTACTGCAGCGCTTCTTTGTGCTTTATGTTGGTTACTGCAGTGCTTCTTTTTGTTTTATGTTGGTTACTGCAGCGCTTCTTTGTGTTTTTATGTTGATTAGTGAGTGCAGCACTTGTTTGTGTTTTATGTCAGTTACTGCAGCACTTCTTTGTGTTTTATGTTGGTTATTGCAGCACTTCTTTGTGTTTTATGTCAGTTACTGCAGCGCTTCTTTGTGTTTTATGTTGGTTACTGCAGCGCTTCTTTGTGTTTTTATGTTGATTAGTGAGCGCAGCACTTCTTTGTGTTTTATGTCAGTTACTGCAGTGCTTCTTTGTGTCAGTTACCGCAGCACTTCTTTGTGTTTTATGTTGGTTACCGCAGCACTTCTTTGTGTTTTATGTCAGTTACTGCAGCACTTCTTTGTGTTTTATGTTGGTTACTGCAGCGCTTCTTTGCACGTGGCAAGAATTACATTGCAAGTGGTTCCCTCATATATTCTGGAGAGCGCTTCATGTTTACCCAGAATGCACTTCACAGGTTGTGTACGGCGCTACACGAAAAGGTCAAGACTGACAGCTTCTTCTTGTCTCATCCAAGAGAGCGGAAAACATGAATTTTTCTCTTGTCAAGAAAAGCGAGAGATGATGTGTCCGGGATCTGCGAGCGGAAGAGTCTGTGATATGGGTGTGGGGGGCCGGACCCCCCCGATCCCTGTCCTTATGGACAACCGAAGATTCCGGTATTGTCTATTTTTTTTCCGTATCCGTCTTCATCCGTTTTATCGTTAGGAGAACAGGACGAAGAAATGGGGGGATGTTCGTTTTTTCCATAAATTTTTTGGCAGCCGGCAGGATTACACATTCTTACTCTCCTAAGTGACACAAAGTGTTTGTGTAGAATCAGATTCTTATGACACCAGGTGCGGAGATCGCGGAGCTCAGCGTCTGATAGGATTGTAAGAACAACCGCCAGCTCAGCCTAACGGCACAGAAACGGGCAACTCTGCGCTACCACCATAGCCTGCTCCGACCCAGTATGGCTATATCTTATATCCATCTATCGCATGATTGTAATTGTCGTTGTACGTTAGAGAGGTGCAGTCCCGAGAACACTGGTCTAAACCCTAGGTTCTAGACTAATAGGTGCACCCCAGGGGGGGTAGATACCTAGGGGGGAATTTATCAAACCTGTGCAGAGGAAAAGTTGACCAGTTTCCCATAGCAACCAATCAGATCACTTTCTTTATTTTTAAAAAGGCCTCTGAAAAATAAAAGCAGCAATCTGATTGGTTGCTATGGGCATCTGGTTAACTTTTCCTCAGCACTGGATTTGATTGATCTTCCCTTATGTCTCTATTGCTGACAGTGCATGATGGGAGTGTTAGTTTTGCAACAGCTTGAGAGCCACTGGTTGAGGAACAATGGTCAAAGTCTTAGCTTCTTGACCAGGGATAAGTGCACTTCAGAGGGGGGGTTTGCAGTGTCCCATTGCTCTGCTTGTAATGGGCAGCGCAGGGTATGAGCACGGACTTTGTAATACTTTGATGTAATTTAGTTGACTTGCCGGTACCCAGCTTAAAAACATTGAGAAATACCAGTCTAGACTGATACTTATTACAACTGAGGGGTTGTTGCAATGTATTACCGTATTTTTCGCCCTATAGGACGCACCGGCATATAAGACGCACCCAATTTTAAAGGTGCAAAATCTAGAAAAAAAAGATTCTGCACCCAACAGTGATCTTCAACCTGCGGACCTCCAGATGTTGCAAAACTACAACTCCCAGCATGCCCGGACAGCCGTTGGCTGTCCGGGCATGCTCGGAGTTGTAGTTTTGCAACATCTGGAGGTCCGCAGGTTGAAGACCACTGGATAGGAGGTAGTACTCACGTGTTCCTGCCGCTCCGGACCCGTCACCGCTGCCCTAGATGTCGCTCCATCGCTGTCGCCGCGTCCCCGGGGTGTCCCCGAGGGTCCGGACGTCTTCTTCCCCGGGATCCACGCTCTCCGTCGCCGCCATCACATCGCTATGCACGCCGCTCCTATTGGATGACGGGGCGGCGTGCGCGATGACGTGATGACGATGAAGGAGAGCGCCGGCCTTGCAGGGGATCCCTGCACGGAGCAGACACCGAGGTGGCAGGTAAGGTCCCTCCCGGTGTCCTGTAAGCTGTTCGGGACTCCGCAATTTCACCGCGGCGGTCCCGAACAGCCTGACTGAGCAGCCGGGTTAGTGTCACTTTCGCTTCAGATGCGGCGGTCAGCTTTGATCGCCGCGTCTGAAGGGTTAATACTGGGCGTCACCGCTATCGGTGATGTCCTGTATTAGCCGAGGGTCCCGGCCGTTGATGGCTGCAGGGACCGACCCGATAGGGTTGTATTCGCCTTATGAGATGCACCAACTCCCCCCCCCCCAGTTTTGTTGCTATTCCCTGATTCTAGTATGAAGGTGTTGTTACATGTATGACATTTGGGCTTTTTATATGGTTTGGCGTAATCTGCGCTGCTACAATGTTGCACATTATGACAGGAGGAGATCTGCTCAGTGTACAGCGACACGGCCTAGGCTGGTGCTATAGACAGGGTTCTCATAGGATCCTATCCTGCGCCGTTCTCATCTGCTTGCGGCTTAATATTTTATAAGTCAGGCTGGCGGAGGACGGATTGGCGGTCTGCTGGGGACTGTGGGATTGATTTGATTATTTTTTCTTCTTTTCCCCTCTTATCTGTGTTTAGTGTCTAGTTAAACGTGAAACAGGCTGTTAATATGTGGATGGATTATTACAGCAGGATGAGTGTGAAGATCCGCCGTCCCCAGAGCCGCTGCCTGTACAGCATCTTCAGCGCTGGCACAGCGGGGGGTGAGATGGCGGCAGCTGTGACGCGGGAAGGTCCAGGACATTGTCACCTGTTCCCGCCGTCTCATCCTTCAGATCCTTAACCCATCGTCCTCAGGCTGCGGAGTCGCAGGAGAAGCTTTAGGGAGGAGCGTGACCTCCAGAAAAGCCTTTTACCATCCGCTTTTACTTCAATTTTCGCACTATTGATCTTCTCTTATGTGATTTCTTGGAATACAGAATTTCTCAGGTTTAATTCTTCCCGGAGGAGGCCGGGCCCTTCAGTCTAGTTATCTGCCGCTCTGTGACAGCGGATCTGGACCTCACTGTGACCCCACAACATGAAGTGCCGGGATTTCTGGCTCACAATGTCCTGGTACCTGTTCAGACATATTAGAATTATTGATTCATCAGGCGCCAACATCATCTCCAGCAAAGACGTGAAGACCGGGATGTATCTGGCCCATATTAATAGAACATGAAAGGATTCTCTCCATTTACTGCACAAGTAGGATGAGGGGTATCTCCTGCGCCCCAAGATCTCAATGTTATGTCCAATATGTCCAGTGCTGAAACATTTCATCCAGTTATAAGAAGACGGGGATACAATGGCAGACTCTCCTGTAAGGACCGGCTATGAATGATGTCAGTGATCGGCCCGAGATGTCTACATATATTTACTGGAATATGTTTCTATATTCCTCTGTCTCCTCCTCCAGACTCCTCTGTCTCCTCCTCCAGACTCCTCTGTCCTCCTCCTGCTCCAGACCCCTCTATCTCCTCCTCTAGACCCCTCTGTCTCCTCCTCCAGCCTCCTCTGTCTCCTCCTCCAGACTCCTCTGTCTCCTCCTCCAGACTCCTCTGTCTCCTCCTTCAGACTCCTCTGTCTCCTCCTCCTCCTCTAGACCCCTCTGTCCTCCTTCTTCAGACTCCTCTATCTCCTCCTCCAGACTCCTCTGTCTCCTCCTCCAGACTCCTCTGTCTCCTTCTCCAGACTCCTGTCTCCTCCTCCTCCAGACCCCTCTGTCCTCCTCCTCCAGACCCCTCTGTCCTCCTCCAGAGCCCTCTGTCCTCCTTCTTCAGACTCCTCTGTCCTCCTCCTCCTACAGACTCCTCTGTCTTCTCCTCCTCCAGTCCCCTCTGTCCTCCTCCTCCAGACCGCTCTGTCTTCTCCTCCTCCAGAATCCTCTGTCCTCCTCCTCCAGACTCCTCTGTCCTCCTCCTCCAGACTCCTCTGTCCTCCTCCTCCAGACCCCGCTGTCTCCTCCTTCTTCAGACTCATCATTATCCTCCTCCTCCAGACTCCTCTGTTCCCTCTCTCCAGACTCCTCTCTTCCTCTAGAATCTTCTGTCCCTCTAGACCCCTCCAGACCCCTCCTAGTATTAAGAAGTAAAATTCCCCATGACAAATTATTTTTCGCCCAACATAATTTAATGGGGGAGAGTTGGGAGACCCCCTTACACATAGATAGTCAAGGTTCAGCCTAATCTTCTGTCATGGGCGGCTTTATTCCAGGATGTCATTTTCTTTGGGATTTTTAATAATTTTGCGTGTGATACAATAGTATAAATGAAGTGTTATAATGGTGGATATTTATCAAATTTGTCTATTTCCCGCATCAATATAGACCAAACTGCAGAGCGTTAGTCCGGTCTATTGTGCGCTCAATTGATAACGGCTCTTGATAAATTCTGCGCACGGACTTCAGGATCTATGCTTTAGACTGTATTTAAAGCTGCTCCAGCATGGTCTGATATTTCAGCGTACTGTCGGCCAATGCGACTTTTCGCCGAAAAGTTGCTATTGATAAATTCAGCACCGATGTATTTTTCCGTCTAAAATAGACAAGAATGCATCATGTTCTAAAAATCCTCTAAAGCAACAGTCGCTAAAAAGTCGCACATATTTAGACTGCGACAAATTTAGACGGGAAAAAAACAGTCTAAATCCTTTGATAAATCTCCCCCATTGTGTCTGATCTTTTCTATTATCACTCATGCAGTGTGAAGATATATCACATCACTTTTGCGCCATTTGTGCGTTTGCATCAGGTTGTGGATATTTGTGACTCTTCCTCGCGACGTCCATTTCCATTTTAACCCCCTTAGACGTCTGTAGAGGCTGAGACACTTCTCCTGTATGTAGTGAAGCGGGCAGCGTGGCACTGAGCTGGGATCGGTGCCAGTGTATGGGGCTCCGGAATGTCTCCAGCCCAGACCACAGCCAGCTCTGCATCCGTGGGAGGATTGGCGTAGATGTAATGCTGCACTTTGCTATTACCTGTGGTTACTGAACTGCTGAGTACACAGCCCCATGATGGACGTCAGAGCCCAATAGACCGTCCTCAGTTCTTTATGGGAAGATCCTGATTAACTTGGCGCATCGCGGAACCATTCCAAATTACATTTCCTGTCTGGAACCTCCCAAGTAACCTCCGACTTTGGCCCGAACATTAATATTTCCCAATAGTGAGTTATAAACCATAGGAGGGAACGGATCTCCCTTCAGCTGTGACTTCTGGGACTGACGGATAATGAATGTTTTGGCCACAGATTCACTGACTCTTATCTAACCCGATGCACAAGCTGATCCGGTCCGATGAGACGTTTCGTAACATTTTTATATAAAAAAAAAACCTTTCTATTGTGTAACTGAATCCAACACATTTTACATTGTGTGTACTGGACTTGGTGGTTCTGACTGGCAGATCTGGGGTAACAGCCCGTAAGCTGGATTGGCGGCCATATTGATAGATGGGTGAGCCCCAAATTAAAGGAGTACTCCTGTGCAGTAAACATATCCCCTATCCAAAGCATATGGGATAAGTTTTAGATCGCAAGGTGATTGACCGCTGGGATCTTCTGCGCGACACCCTAGCTCGCCCCCGGAAGGGAGCATGTTGACCCCCGCATGAAACGGCGGCCGACACGCCCCCTCCGTTTATCTATGGGAAAGCCGGATATAGCCAAACGGCTCTTCTATAGAGATACATAGATGGGGCGTTTCAGCCGCTGCTTCCTGCTGGGGTCAACATGCCCCATTCCCAGGGAGAGCCAAGGTCCCGCGCAGGAGATCATGGGGAGTCCCAGCAGCCAGACCCCAGAAATCTAAAACCTATTACTTATCCTTTGGAAAGGGGATAGGTTTTTCTGCATGATAGTTATCTTTTAATTATATACAGACTGATAACAGCCCCAAGTATCTGGAAAGGTAAAACAGTTTAACAATGCTTTGGTCACATAATTCTCCTAGCCAATCATTTGAGGAGAAAGTCCCTAGTCCAGCCCTCTCTATCCCAGGAGAAGGGGAGGACCTTAACCTATTAGTGAGTCTAGGCCTTACTTTTGCCCGAGTAATGTCTCCTAGCTCTGCACTTGTTGAGTTCTAGTCAACCATTACAATGTATATTTCCTAGCCCATGCTGTTGCTGGGCATACCTACAACTAGGCTACATGCCCTATACCCTAGACTACAAGTCACTGTTCCTGCTTCTTGTTTCGGTCCATGCTGTCAAGATATAATCTTATAAGCTTCTGTTTCCTAAAATGCCAGAGAGGAGAAGTTGTACAAGGGCATCTCTGCATTACATTTATCTTTTGTGGGCCAAACGGTTGAGTCTGTCTGTGTGATGCTGCTATGGAGCCTTGTAGAGGAGTGGTCTTCAAACTGTGGACCTCCACATGTTGCCAAACTACAACTCCTAGCATGCCCGGACAGCCGTTGGCTGTCCGGGAATGCTAGGAGTTGTAGTTTGGCAACATCTGGAGGTCCACAGTTTGGAGACCACTAGTGTAGAGTATGAGTCTGATCTTAGAGACTTCACTGGTGATGTGAAAATGGACAGGATTGGACACTGACTGGGAATCCTGACTAAAGATGGCGGTGTAGCGCCCTCCATGACTTGGGGTAGTAGTTTTTGTCGCGGGTCACCCTCCCTCATTCTGCCGAGCTACAAACGCCTGAATTATTTCACCACTTTGCACAATGGGATCTTTTCCGGTGACGAGTTCACCAGCGTGACGCGAGTTTTCCAGTTTCGTGTTGTCCGTTCTTCCAGCGGGACCTTCGGGATCTGTGCCGATTCACTTTGGCTCGCGTTAAAAGAACGTTCAAATGTATCGCGCACTCCGAGCCGTATCCAGGAAATCGTAACCCGTAAAAAAGGAAGAATTCGGAGGGGAACCGTGGAGCGGGAGTTTTCTTGGCCGCCGCTCGCACGGTTCCCCGATATAAATATTATGTAATGAAAATAACATTTTGCAATGATTAAGTCTATAAAACCTTCTTCTGGTGTCACTGCCGATGCCGTTACTTTTTCCGTCAAGTAATTTAATGCCGCTTTTGGCAAAGAAAGAGACTGTTAATCAGTTTATGGCGGCAACGCCAGGGGCCGCGGGTCGACCGAGCTCTGCTACATCAGTCATAAAGAGACAGGATGCTGCAAACTCATAGGATGGCGCTATACTGGTGTACAGCAATACCTGGATTCTGCATTTTATTTAGGCACTATATGGTGGTATTATGAGGGCTGTATATGGCAGTATTATCTTAGCAATGTATAGTGGTATTATGAGGGCTGTATATGGCAGTATTATCTTAGCAATGTATAGTGGTATTATGAGGGCTGTATATGGCAGTATTATCTTAGCAATGTATAGTGGTATTATGAGGGCTCTATATGGCAGTATTATCTTAGCAATGTATATGTATAGTGGTATTATTAGAGCTGTATATGGCAGTATTATCTTAGCAATGTATAGTGGTATTATGAGGGCTGTATATGGCAGTATTATCTTAGCAATGTATAGTGGTATTATGAGGGCTGTATATGGCAGTATTATCTTAGCAATGTATAGTGGTATTATGAGGGCTCTATATGGCAGTATGATCTTAGCAATGGATATGTATAGTGGTATTATTAGAGCTGTATATGGCAGTATTATCTTAGCAATGTATAGTGGTATTATGAGGGCTGTATATGGCAGTATTATCTTAGCACTGTATAGTGGTATTATGAGGGCTGTATATGGCAGTATTATCTTAGCAATGTATAGTGGTATTATGAGGGCTGTATATGGCAGTATTATCTTAGCAATGTATAGTGATATTATGAGGGCTCTATATGGCAGTATGATCTTAGCAATGTATATGTATAGTGGTATTGTGAGGGCTGTATATGGCAGTATTATCTTAGCAATGTATAGTGGTATTATGAGGGCTCTATATGGCAGTATGATCTTAGCAATGTATATGTATAGTGGTATTATTAGAGCTGTATATGGCAGTATTATCTTAGCAATGTATAGTGATATTATGAGGGCTTTATATGGCAGTATTATCTTAGCAATTTATAGAGGTATTATGAGGGCTCTATATGGCAGTATGATCTTAGCAATGTATAGTGGTATTATGAGGGCTTTATATGGAAGTATTATCTTAGCAATGTATAGTGGTATTATGAGGGCTTCTATATGGCAGTATGATCTCAGCAATGTATAGTGGTATTATGAGGGCTGTATATGGCAGTATTATCTTAGCAATGTATAGTGGTATTATGAGGGCTGTATATGGCAGTATTATCTTAGCAATGTATAGTGGTATTATGAGGGCTTTATATGGAAGTATTATCTTAGCAATGTATAGTGGTATTATGAGGGCTTTATATGGAAGTATTATCTTAGCAATGTATAGTAGTATTATGAGGGCTGTATATGGCAGTATTATCTTAGCACTGTATAGTAGTATTTTGAGGGCTGTATATGGCAGCATTATCTTAGCACTGTATGGTGGTATATGGCAGTATGATCTCAGCAATGTATAGTGGTATTATGAGGGCTGTATATGGCAGTATTATCTTAGCAATGTATAGTGGTATTATGAGGGCTGTATATGGCAGTATTATCTTAGCAATGTATAGTGGTATTTTGAGGGCTGTATATGGCAGTATTTTCCTAGCACTGTATAGTGGAATTTTGAGGGCAGTATTATCGTGGTACTATATGGTGGTGGCTCTGTGATGGCTGTATAGGGCAGTAGTATCTTAGCATTACAGATGATATAAGGGTTCTATAGGCAGAATTACCAATGTGGCTGTATACATGTGTAGCAGCACTGTATGGTATTATTGTTTAACACTATTGGTGGTGGCTGTATATGGCAGTTTTATCTTAGCACCATATGATGATGGCTCTAGATGGCAGAATTATTTTAGCACTGTATAGGGGTATTATGAATGCTGTATATGGCAGTATTATATTAGTACCATATGGATTAGTACCATATAAATATCTTGTATCAGGTTGTATATGTTATGTTATATGACGGTGTCGCACATATAGATATATTGTATCAGGTTGTATATGTTATGTTATATGACGGTGTCGCACATATACATATATTGTATCAGGTTGTATATGTTATGTTATATGACGGTGTCGCACATATACATATATTGTATCAGGTTGTATATGTTACACGTTATATGACGGTGTCGCACATATACATATATTGTATCAGGTTGTATATGTTACACGTTATATGACGGTGTCGCACATATAAATATCTTGTATCAGGTTGTATATATTATGTTATATGACGGTGTCGCACACAGATATCTTGTATCAGGTTGTATATGTTACACGTTATATGACGGTGTCGCACATATAAATATCTTGTATCAGGTTGTATATGTTACATGTTATATGACGGTGTCGCACATATAGATATCTTGTATCAGGTTGTATATGTTACACGTTATATGACGGTGTCGCACATATAAATATCTTGTATCAGGTTGTATATATTATGTTATATGATGGTGTCGCACATATAAATATCTTGTATCAGGTTGTATATGTTATGTTATATGACGGTGTCGCACATATAAATATCTTGTATCAGGTTGTATATATTATGTTATATGATGGTGTCGCACATATAAATATCTTGTATCAGGTTGTATATGTTACATGTTATATGACGGTGTCGCACATATAGATATATTGTATCAGGTTGTATATGTTACATGTTATATGATGGTGTCGCACATATAAATATCTTGTATCAGGTTGTATATGTTACACGTTATATGACGGTGTCGCACATATAAATATCTTGTATCAGGTTGTATATGTTACATGTTATATGACGGTGTCGCACATATAGATATATTGTATCAGGTTGTATATGTTACATGTTATATGACGGTGTCGCACATATAAATATCTTGTATCAGGTTGTATATGTTACATGTTATATGATGGTGTCGCACATATAAATATCTTGTATCAGGTTGTATATGTTACATGTTATATGACGGTGTCGCACATATAAATATCTTGTATCAGGTTGTATATGTTATGTTATATGACGGTGTCGCACATATAATTATCTTGTATCAGGTTGTATATATTATGTTATATGATGGTGTCGCACATATAAATATCTTGTATCAGGTTGTATATTTTATGTTATATGACGGTGTCGCACATATATATATCTTGTATCAGGTTGTATATTTTATGTTATATGACGGTGTCGCACATATAAATATCTTGTATCAGGTTGTATATTTTATGTTATATGACGGTGTCGCACATATAGATATATTGTATCAGGTTGTATATGTTACACGTTATATGACGGTGTCGCACATATAAATATCTTGTATCAGGTTGTATATGTTACACGTTATATGACGGTGTCGCACATATAGATATATTGTATCAGGTTGTATATGTTACATGTTATATGACGGTGTCGCACATATAATTATCTTGTATCAGGTTGTATATGTTACATGTTATATGACGGTGTCGCACATATAGATATATTGTATCAGGTTGTATATATTATGTTATATGACGGTGTCGCACATATAAATATCTTGTATCAGGTTGTATATGTTACATGTTATATGACGGTGTCGCACATATAGATATATTGTATCAGGTTGTATATGTTACATGTTATATGACGGTGTCGCACATATAGATATATTGTATCAGGTTGTATATGTTACATGTTATATGACGGTGTCGCACATATAGATATATTGTATCAGGTTGTATATGTTACATGTTATATGACGGTGTCGCACATATAAATATCTTGTATCAGGTTGTATATGTTACATGTTATATGACGGTGTCGCACATATAAATATATTGTATCATGTTGTATATTTTATGTTATATGATGGTGTCGCACATATAGATATCTTGTATCAGGTTGTATATATTATGTTATATGACGGTGTCGCACATATAGATATATTGTATCAGGTTGTATATGTTACATGTTATATGACGGTGTCGCACATATAAATATCTTGTATCAGGTTGTATATATTATGTTATATGACGGTGTCGCACATATAGATATATTGTATCAGGTTGTATATGTTACATGTTATATGACGGTGTCGCACATATAAATATCTTGTATCAGGTTGTATATATTATGTTATATGACGGTGTCGCACATATAAATATCTTGTATCAGGTTGTATATATTATGTTATATGACGGTGTTGCACACAGATATATTGTATCAGGTTGTATATTTTATGTTATATGACGGTGTCGCACATATAATTATCTTGTATCAGGTTGTATATATTATGTTATATGACGGTGTCGCACATATAAATATCTTGTATCAGGTTGTATATTTTATGTTATATGACGGTGTCGCACATATACATATATTGTATCAGGTTGTATATATTATGTTATATGACGGTGTCGCACATATAAATATCTTGTATCAGGTTGTATATGTTACATGTTATATGACGGTGTCGCACATATAGATATATTGTATCAGGTTGTATATGTTACATGTTATATGACGGTGTCGCACATATAAATATCTTGTATCAGGTTGTATATGTTACATGTTATATGACGGTGTCGCACATATAAATATATTGTATCATGTTGTATATTTTATGTTATATGATGGTGTCGCACATATAGATATCTTGTATCAGGTTGTATATATTATGTTATATGACGGTGTCGCACATATAGATATATTGTATCAGGTTGTATATGTTACATGTTATATGACGGTGTCGCACATATAAATATCTTGTATCAGGTTGTATATATTATGTTATATGACGGTGTCGCACATATAGATATATTGTATCAGGTTGTATATGTTACATGTTATATGACGGTGTCGCACATATAAATATCTTGTATCAGGTTGTATATATTATGTTATATGACGGTGTCGCACATATAAATATCTTGTATCAGGTTGTATATATTATGTTATATGACGGTGTTGCACACAGATATATTGTATCAGGTTGTATATTTTATGTTATATGACGGTGTCGCACACAGATATCTTGTATCAGGTTGTATATGTTACATGTTATATGACGGTGTCGCACATATAAATATCTTGTATCAGGTTGTATATATTATGTTATATGACGGTGTCGCACATATAAATATCTTGTATCAGGTTGTATATATTATGTTATATGACGGTGTCGCACATATACATATATTGTATCAGGTTGTATATATTATGTTATATGACGGTGTCGCACATATAAATATCTTGTATCAGGTTGTATATGTTACATGTTATATGACGGTGTCGCACATATAGATATCTTGTATCAGGTTGTATATATTATGTTATATGATGGTGTCGCACATATAATTATCTTGTATCAGGTTGTATATATTACGTTATATGACGGTGTCGCACATATAAATATCTTGTATCAGGTTGTATATATTATGTTATATGACGGTGTCGCACATATAATTATCTTGTATCAGGTTGTATATATTATGTTATATGACGGTGTCGCACATATACATATATTGTATCAGGTTGTATATTTTATGTTATATGACGGTGTCGCACATATACATATATTGTATCAGGTTGTATATGTTACATGTTATATGACGGTGTCGCACATATAGATATCTTGTATCAGGTTGTATATATTATGTTATATGATGGTGTCGCACATATAATTATCTTGTATCAGGTTGTATATATTACGTTATATGACGGTGTCGCACATATAATTATCTTGTATCAGGTTGTATATGTTACACGTTATATGACGGTGTCGCACATATAGATATATTGTATCAGGTTGTATATTTTATGTTATATGACGGTGTCGCACATATAAATATCTTGTATCAGGTTGTATATGTTACATGTTATATGACGGTGTCGCACATATAAATATATTGTATCAGGTTGTATATGTTACACGTTATATGACGGTGTCGCACACAGATATCTTGTATCTTCTTCTGATTTCCTAAGCGCCTTATTTCTCACCCCGTGGTTATTGACACATCCGTCGCCCCAATACTTGCGCCATGTTGCCGTCTAAGCCTTTAAATGTGCTTTATGTATAATACAAAGTGTTTCCATTTCTGGTGGCCTAGTAACTTTCTGGCCGCTCCCGGTGGTCCGCACCGCTGCCAGGACTGCGCACATTCTGTTGCCGGGAATGGGTTCATATGAAAGTGATCGGTCTCCTCCATGAATAATAGACGGCGCTTCCTCCATTAATAATGTTTTCCTTCTGTTGCTCCCCAGGAAATCATGGAGGGAGATGACAGAGCGACATCTGTTCATCCAGAGATTGTGGGGGCCGGGGGGCGGCCAAATCAGATTCTCTCCTTTTACTTATTAATGTGTCTGCAGGAGCCGGGGGCCCCTCTTTATCCTGGCCATGGAGTAACCATAAGAGTTACCTGCACATTGTGCCATCACCATACATCATCTACAACCGTGTTCTCCAACGATTGCAAAACTACATCTCCCATCATGTCCTGACAGCCAATGATGATGGGATTTGTAGTTCTACAACAACCGGAGAGCCACAGGGTGTAGAACACTAATGTAAATCGTTCCCTATGATGACTTTGTGGGCAGCTTGGTGAGGGCCCCGGGTGTAGCTCCTGAGGATAGACAGAAGGGTTGAGGAGGAGGGATGGACAGGGGTGAGGAGGAGGAGGATGGACAGGGGGTGGGGTGAGGAGGAGGATAGACAGGGTGAGGAGGATAGACAGGGGGGGTGAGGAGGAGGACTAGACAGGGTGAGGAGGAGGATACAGGGGGGTGAGGAGGAGGGATAGACAGGGGGGTGAGGAGGAGGATGGACTGGGGGGTGAGAAGGAGGATGGGACAGGGGGTGAGGAGGAGGATAGACAGGGGGGTGAGGAGGAGGATAGACAGGGGGTGAGGAGGAGGATAGACAGGGTGAGGAGGATAGACAGGGGGGTGAGGAGGAGGATAGACAGGGTGAGGAGGATAGACAGAAGGGTGAGGAGGAGGATGGACAGGGCGGTGAGGAGGAGGAGGATGGACAGGGGGGTGAGGAGGAGGATAGACAGGGTGAGGAGGAGGATAGACGGGGGTGGGGAGGAGTGATAGACAGGGGGGTGAGGAGGAGGGATGGACAGGGGTGAGGAGGAGGAGGATGGACGGGGGGGTGAGGAGGAGGATGGACTGAGGTGAGGAGGAGGAGGATGGACGGGGGTGAGGAGGAGGAGGAGGATGGACGGGGTGAGTGAGGAGGAGGAGGGATGGACTGAGGTGAGGGAGGAGGAGGAGATGGACAGGGGGGTGAGGAGGAGGAGGATGGACAGGGGGGTGAGGAGGAGGATGGACTGAGGTGAGGAGGAGGAGGATGGACGGGGGTGAGGAGGAGGAGGAGGATGGACGTGGGGGTGAGGAGGAGGAGGATGGACTGAGGTGAGGAGGAGGAGGATGGACGGGGGTGAGGAGGAGGAGGAGGATGGACGGGGTGTGAGGAGGAGGAGGAGGATGGACGGGGGGTGAGGAGGAGGAGGAGGATGGACGGGGGTGAGGAGGAGGAGGATGGACAGGGGGGTGAGGAGGAGGATGGACGGGGGTGAGGAAGGAGGATGGACGGGGGTGAGGAGGAGGAGGATGGACAGGGGTGAGGAGGAGGAGGAGGATGGACAGGCAGATGTATCTATCTCCCCATCATATCTGTGCAGGAGATCAGGTTATGGCCCCTGTGGGGGCTTCACTGGCCGTTATATTGGTTATTACAGTTTTTCTAGTTCTTTCACACTAAGACAGTGGCCTCCAAACTTTGTCCCCTATAAATGTTGTAAAACTACAACTCCCAGCATGCTTTGACAGCCAGCGGCAACATCTGGAGGTCCCACAGTTTGGAGACCACGAGAATAAATGTACTTAATGTGCTGATTAGATGTTCTGGTCTCATTATAACCTCTGTTGTGTTCTCTGCAGGATTGTGTATAAGACGAGGACGCCGGATGTATTAACCACCTTCCACCAGGCCTGGAGAGGAGAACCGCTGACAAACATGGTGCCTTACTCCCCCCAGACCCCGCTCATGGTCCTGGCACTGCTCCTCTTCTCTGCCATCGCCCCGCACTCACGCTGACAGTAAGTTCAATCAGATTTTATCCCTATGTCAACCCCTACTGGTCAGGGAGTCGGCTAATACTGTGTACAGGTAGTCAGTGTATGGACTAATAATCCAATGTTAATCAATTTACTGGACTGTGTCATTGTGTGAGGAGGATCTATTGATCCCTATGTCAGCTCTTCTTGTTTACATAAGTTTGTGTTGTCGCGTAAGGCGCTATTGATCCCTATGTCAACCCTTCCTGCTTATATGACTGTATATGACCTTATGTAGCTGTATAAGAGACTGGTAATCCCTATGTCATTTATTCCTGCCTATATCATAAGAATTCTATAAGAGACTGTTGATCCCTATGTCAACCCTTCCTGCCTATATTACCTGATGTAGCTGTATTAGAGACTGTTGATCCCTATATCAGCTCTTCCTGCCTATATGACCTTATGTAACTGTATTAGAGACTGTTGATCCCTATGTCAGCCCTATCTGTTTATTTGATTGTATATAGTTATATTAGAGACTGTTGATCCCTATGTCCGCCTTCCTGCCTGTATGACCTTATGTAGCTGTATTAGAGACTGTTCATCCCTATGTCAGCCCTATCTGTTTATTTGATTGTATATAGTTATATTAGAGACTGTTGATCCCTATGTCCGCCCTTCCTGCCTATATGACCTTATGTAGTTGTATTAGAGACTGTTGATCCCTATGTCAACCCTTCCTGCCTATATGACCTTATGTAGTTGTATTAGAGATTGTTCATCCCTATGTCAACCCTTCCTGCCTATATGACCTTATGTAGCTGTATTAGAGACTGTTGATCCCTGTCAGCCCTTCCTGCCTATATGACCTTATGTAGCTGTATTAGAGACTGTTGATCCCTATGTCAGCCCTTCCTGTTTATTTGATTGTATATAGTTATATTAAAGACTGTTGATCCCAATGTCAACCCTTCCTGCCTATATGACCTTATATAGCTGTATTAGAGACTGTTCATCCCTATGTCAGCCCTTCCTGCCTATATGACTTTATGTAGTTGTATTAGAGACTGTTGATCCCAATGTCAGCCCTTCCTGCCTATATGACCTTATGTAGTTGTATTAGAGACTGTTCATCCCTATGTCAACCCTTCCTGCCTATATGACCTTATGTAGTTGTATTAGAGACTGTTGATCCCTGTTTGTGGCTCAGGACAGGACTCTCTGGGAGGGGGCGGGTGATGACGCTGTAGATTGGCGCGTCTCTGTGCCGTCTCATCCGTTGGTGGCTGCTGGTAGCATTACCTGGACCACATAACAATGGCCGCTTATCTGTAATTGTGCTATTGAATTGTTTTACCAAAGCCGCTCGGCGCTGTTGTTCACATGGAGCGCGGCCTTTTGTTCTGCGGATTGGAGGAGCTCGCTGCTTGTAATACTCGGCATAATATCATTATTAGGCTTCACCGCCACATCCGTCCTTTATATTGTTTGTGTTTCACTTGAATTAAATCTGCTTAGCACCCGCTGGACACGATAAACCCATCACGGGACCGGGCGGGAGACAAGTGGCTCATCAGTGCTGGACGGGAATAATGGCCGATCCTGAGCAATTCATGTACAAGGCTGAATATAGTGATGTCACCGCTGATCTCTGGTGTATGGATAGGCTGTATTCCCAGTGATGTCACCGCTGATCTCTAGTGATGGATAGGCTGTATTCTCAGTAATGTCACCGCTGATCTCTAGTGATGGATAGGCTGTATTCTCAGTGATGTCACCGCTGATCTCTAGTGATGGATAGGCTGTATTCTCAGTGATGTCACCGCTGATCTCTAGTAAATGGATAGGCTGTATTCCCAGTGATGTCACCGCTGATCTCTAGTGAATGGATAGGCTGTATTCTCAGTGATGTCACGCTGATCTCTAGTGAATGGATAGGCTGTATTCTCAGTGATGTCACCGCTGATCTCTAGTAAATGGATAGGCTGTATTCCCAGTGATGTCACCGCTGATCTCTGGTGTATGGATAGGCTGTATTCTCAGTGATGTCACTGCTGATCTCTAGTGATGGATAGGCTGTATTCCCAGTGATGTCACCGCTGATCTCTGGTGTATGGATAGGCTGTATTCTCAGTGATGTCACCGCTGATCTCTAGTGATGGATAGGCTGTATTCTCAGTGATGTCACCGCTGATCTCTAGTGAATGGATAGGCTGTATTCTCAGTGATGTCACCGCTGATCTCTGGTGTATGGATAGGCTGTACTCTCAGTGATGTCACCGCTGATCTCTAGTGATGGATAGGCTGTATTCTCAGTGATGTCACCGCTGATCTCTAGTAAATGGATAGGCTGTATTCTCAGTGATGTCACCGCTGATCTCTAGTGATGGATAGGCTGTATTCTCAGTGATGTCACCGTTGATCTCTAGTGATGGATAGGCTGTATTCTCAGTGATGTCACCGCTGATCTCTAGTGATGGATAGGCTGTATCCTCAGTGATGTCACCGCTGATCTCTAGTGATGGATAGGCTGTATTCTCAGTGATGTCACAGCTGATCTCTAGTGAATGGATAGGCTGTATTCTCAGTGATGTCACCGCTGATCTCTAGTGATGGATAGGCTGTATTCTCAGTGATGTCACCACTGATCTCTAGTGAATGGATAGGCTGTATTCTCAGTGATGTCACTGCTGATCTCTAGTGATGGATAGGCTGTATTCTCAGTGATGTCACCGCTGATCTCTAGTGAATGGATAGGCTGTATTCTCAGTGATGTCACCGCTGATCTCTAGTGATGGATAGGTTGTATTCTCAGTGATGTCACCACTGATCTCTAGTGAATGGATAGGCTGTATTCTCAGTGATGTCACCGCTGATCTCTAGTGATGGATAGGCTGTATTCTCAGTGATGTCACCGCTGATCTCTAGTGATGGATAGGCTGTATTCTCAGTGATGTCACCGCTGATCTCTAGTGATGGATAGGCTGTATTCTCAGTGATGTCACCACTGATCTCTAGTGAATGGATAGGCTGTATTCTCAGTGATGTCACTGCTGATCTCTAGTGATGGATAGGTTGTATTCTCAGTGATGTCACCGCTGATCTCTAGTGATGGATAGGCTGTATTCTCAGTGATGTCACCACTGATCTCTAGTGAATGGATAGGCTGTATTCTCAGTGATGTCACTGCTGATCTCTAGTGATGGATAGGCTGTATTCTCAGTGATGTCACCGCTGATCTCTAGTGATGGATAGGCTGTATTCTCAGTGATGTCACCGCTGATCTCTAGTGAATGAATAGGCTGTATTCTCAGTGATGTCACTGCTGATCTCTAGTGATGGATAGGCTGTATTCTCAGTGATGTCACTGCTGATCTCTAGTGATGGATAGGCTGTATTCTCAGTGATGTCACCACTGATCTCTAGTGATGGATAGGTTGTATTCTCAGTGATGTCACCGCTGATCTCTAGTGAATGGATAGGCTGTATTCTCAGTGATGTCACCGCTGATCTCTAGTGATGGATAGGCTGTATTCTCAGTGATGTCACTGCTGATCTCTAGTGAATGGATAGGCTGTATTCTCAGTGATGTCACCGCTGATCTCTAGTGATGGATAGGCTGTATTCTCAGTGATGTCACCGCTGATCTCTAGTGATGGATAGGCTGTATTTTCAGTGATGTCACCGCTGATCTCTAGTGATGGATAGGCTGTATTCTCAGTGATGTCACCGCTGATCTCTAGTGAATGGATAGGCTGTATTCTCAGTGATGTCACCGCTGATCTCTAGTGATGGATAGGCTGTATTCTCAGTGATGTCACCGCTGATCTCTAGTGATGGATAGGCTGTATTCTCAGTGATGTCACCGCTGATCTCTAGTGATGGATAGGCTGTATTCTCAGTAATGTCACCGCTGATCTCTAGTGATGGATAGGCTGTATTCTCAGTGATGTCACCGCTGATCTCTAGTGATGGATAGGCTGTATTCTCAGTGATGTCACCCCTGATCTCTAGTGATGGATAGGCTGTATTCTCAGTGATGTCACCGCTGATCTCTAGTGATGGATAGGCTGTATTCTCAGTGATTTCACCGCTGATCTATAGTGATGGATAGGCTGTATTCTCAGTGATGTCACCGCTGATCTCTAGTGATGGATAGGCTGTATTCTCAGTGATATCACCGCTGATCTATAGTGATGGATAGGCTGTATTCTCAGTGATGTCACCGCTGATCTCTAGTGATGGATAGGCTGTATTCTCAGTGATGTCACCGCTGATCTCTAGTGAATGGATAGGATGTATTCTCAGTGATGTCACCGCTGATCTCTAGTGATGGATAGGCTGTATTCTCAGTGATGTCACCGCTGATCTCTAGTGATGGATAGGCTGTATTCTCAGTGATGTCACCGCTGATCTCTAGTGATGGATAGACTGTATTCTCAGTGATGTCACCGCTGATCTCTAGTGATGGATAGGCTGTATTCTCAGTGATGTCACCGCTGATCTCTAGTGAATGGATAGGCTGTATTCTCTGTGATGTCACCGCTGATCTCTAGTGATGGATAGGCTGTAATCTCAGTGATGTCACCGCTGATCTCTAGTGAATGGATAGGCTGTATTCTCAGTGATGTCACCGCTGATCTCTAGTGATGGATAGGCTGTATTCTCAGTGATGTCACCGCTGATCTCTAGTGAATGGATACTGTCACATAAAAGCCTAAACTCCACCCTAAAAAACTTTATAACGCAGAAGCTGCAGTGTGTGAACTGGACCTGACAGACAATTCTGTATTAAGGTTGAATGTGTTATATTGTTTTGTGTTGTGAACGTTATATTATAATATTATAGGACACGGGCGCGTTCTGCGGTTTTATGGCCACGATGCTTCATCCTCTGCCTTTAAAATATGTCCATTTGCATTCAGAA